>NC_143043.1:58479946-58749946 GCF_057628025.1 Oncorhynchus mykiss
GTTTAGCATCTGCTTCATCTGACCACTTTTTTGTAGACTGGTGCTTCCTGCTTTAATTGTTTCTTGTAAGCAGGAATCAGGAGGATAGAGTTGTGGTCGGATTTAGTAAATCTGTGTGTGAAGTACAGGTGATCTCAAAAAAATTTCCCTCTGGTTGCACATTTAACATGTTGATGGAAATGTAGGTATTAAGGTAAGGATTTTTTTTTTTTTTTTTTTTACCTTTATTTAACTAGGCAAGTCAGTTAGGAACAAATTCTTATTTTCAATGACGGCCTAGGAACAGTGGGTTAACTGCCTGTTCAGGGGCAGAACGACAGATTTGTACCTTGTCAGCTCGGGGATTTGAACTTGCAACCTTTCGGTTACTAGTCCAATGCTTTAACCACTAGGCTACCCTGCAGCCCCGAATGGCTTGATGTTCTTTACCATTCGGCCATCAGATTTGCCCCCAATGCTCCTTATTGGACACATCACTGTACTCTATACTCCTCATATCTGTATACCCGTTGCCAGACCCACTGGTTGATGCTTATTTATATCACCCTCTTAAGCCTCACTCCCCCCTATCTGAGATATCTACTGCAGCCCTCATCCTCCACATACAACACCCGTTCTGCCAGTCACATTCTGTTAAAGGTCCCCAAAGCACACACACATCTCTGGGTCGCACCTCTTTTCAGTTCGCTCCAGCTAGTGACTGGAACGAGCTGCAACAAACACTCAAACTGGACGATTTTATCTCAATCTCTTCAGTCAAAGACTCAATCATAGACACTCTTACTGACAGTTGTGGCTGTTTTGCGTGATGTATTGTTGTCTCTACCTTCTTTCCCTTTGTGCTGTTGTCTGGGCCCAATAATGTTTGTACCATGTTTTGTGCTGCTGCCATGTTGTGTTGCTACCATGCTGTGTTGTCATGTTGTGCTGCCTTGCTATGTTGTCTAGGTCTCTCTTTTTATTTTATTTTATTTCACCTTTATTCAACCAGTTAGGCTAGTTGAGAACAAGTACTCATTTACAACTGCGACCTGGCCAAGATAAAGCAAAGCAGTGCGACACAAACAACACAGAGTTACACATAAACAAATGTACAGACTATAACACAATAGAAAAATCTATATATAGTGTGTGCAAGTGTAGTAAGATTTGGGAGGTACAGCAATAAATAGGCCGTAGTGGTGAAATAATTACAATTTAGCAATTAACACGGGAGTGATAGATGTGCAGAAGATGAATGTGCAAGTAGAGATACTGAAATGCGAAGGAGCAAAAAAAAAAAGAGGTAGTTGGATAGGCTATTTACAGATGGTATGTATACAGGTTCAATGATCAGTAAACTGCTCTGACAGCTGATGCTTGAAGTTAGTGAGGGAGATGTAAAAATCACTGAAGCTGGAGTCTCATAATTAGTTTGTGTCAATTGCAGCAGAGAACTGGAAGGAAAGGCGGCCAAACGAGGAGTTGGCTTTGGGGATGACCAGTGAAATATACCTGCTGGAGCGCGTGCTATGGGTGGGTGTTGTTATCGTGACCAGTGAACTGAGATAAGGCGGAGCTTTACCTAGCATGGATTTGTAGATGACCTGGAGCCAGTGAGTTTGGCGACGAATATGAAGCGAGAGCTAGCCAATGAGAGCATACAGGTCACAGTGGTGGGTAGTATATGGGGCTTTGTTGACAAAACAGATGGCTCTGTGATAGACTACATCCAATTTGTTGAGTAGAGTGTTGGAGGGTATTTTGTAAATGGCATCGCCGAAGTCAAGGATCGGTAGGATAGTCAGTTTTACGAGGGTATGTTTGGCAGCATGAGTAAAGGATGCTTTGTTGCGAAATAGGATGTTGATTCTAGATTGAATTTGGGATGGGAGATGCTTATTGTGAGTCTGGAAAGAGAGTTTACAGTCTAACCAGACACCTAGGTATTTGTAGTTGTCCACATATTCTAAGTCAGAACTGTCCAGAGTAGTGATGCTAGACAGGTGTGCGGGTCTTGGCAGCGATCAGTTGAAGAGCATGCATTTAGTTTTACTTGCGTTTAAGAGCAGTCGGAGGCCACGGAAGGAGTGTTGTATGGCATTGAAGCTTGCCTGGCGGGGTGTTAACACAGTGTCCAAAGAAGGGCCAGAAGTATACAGAATGGTGTCGTCTGCGTATAGGTGGATCAGAGAATCAACAGCAGCAAGAGTGACATCATTGATGTATACAGAAAAGAGAGTCGGCCCGAGAATTGAACCCTGTGGCACCTCCATAGAGACTTACAGAGGTCCGGACAACAGGCCCTCCGATTTGACACACTGAACTCTATCTGAGAAGTAATTTCTGTTTGAGAAAGTTAGCCTTTGCTTTCCGGTTCCTAACTTCCCTGAAAAGTTGCATATCGCGGGGGCTATTTGATGCTAATGCAGTAGGCCAGAGAATGTTTTTATGCTGGTCAAGGGCAGTCAAGTCTGGAGTGAACCAAGGACTATATCTGTTCTTAGTTAGACATTTTTTGAATGGGGCATGCTTATTTAAGATGGTGAGGAAAGCACTTTAAAAGAATAACCAGGCATCCTCTACTGATGGAATTAGGTCAATATCCTTCCAGGATACCCGGGCCAGGTCGATTAGAAAGCCCTGCTTGCTGAAGTGTTTTAGGGAGCGTTTGACAGTGATGAGGGGTGGTCGTTTTACCACAGACCCATTTCGACCCATTCCGATTTCAAGTTTTCATAACAATCGGAAATCAGTATTTTTGGACACAGATTTGGCAGATTTAAAAAAAGTATTATTATTTATTTTTACTCCTTTCTTTAATCCTTATTTAACTAGGCAAGTAAGTTAAGAACACATTCTCATTTTCAATGTCGGCCTAAGAACGGTGGGTTAACTGCCTCGTTCAGGGGCAGAACGACAGATTTTCACCTTGTCAGCTCGGGGGAATCAATCTTGCAACCTTACAGTTAACTAGCTAGCATTAAACTTATCTTATAAAAAACAATCAATCAATCAATCATAATCACTAGTTAACTACACATGGTTGATGATATTACTAATTTATCTAGCATGTCCTGCGTTGCATATAATCGATGCGGTGCGTATCGTTGCTCCAATGTGTACCTAACCATGAACATCAATGCCTTTCTTAAAATCAATATACAGAAGTATATATTTTTAAACCTGCATATTTAGCTAAAATAAATCCAGGTTAGCAGGCAATATTAACCAGGTGAAATTGTGTCACTTCTCTTGCGTTCATTGCACGCAGAGTCAGTGTATATTTAACAGTTTGGGCCGCTTAATTTGCCAGAATTGTACGTAATTATGACATAACATTGAAGGTTGTGCAATGTAACAGGAATATTTAGACTAATGGATGCCACCCCTTAGATAAAATACGTAACGGTTCCGTATTTCACTGAAAGAATAAACATCTTGTTTTCGAGATGATCGTTTCCGGATTCTACCATATTAATGACCTAAGGCTCGTATTGCTGTGTGTTATTATGTTATAACTAAGTCTATGTTTATGACTTCAAGCCTATCAACTCCCGAGATTAGGCTTGTTTAACCGATGTGAAATGGCTAGCTAGTTAGCGGGGTACGCGCTAATAGCGTTTCAAACGTCACTCGCTCTGAGACTTGGAGTGGTTGTTCCCCTTGCTCTGCATGGGTAACGCTGCTTCGAGGGTGGCTGTTGTCGTTGTGTTCCTGGTTCGAGCCCAGGTAGGAGTGAGGAGAGGGACGGAAGCTATACTGTTACACTGGCAATACTAAAGTGCCTATAAGAACATCCAACAGTCAAAGGTATATGAAATACAAATGTATTTTACTGCTAAGTTTACACCTTCACTATTGCAGGAAAACATTTTGTCCAGGAAGTTTTGTCGTAGGGATTCTATTTGTCCTTGGCCAATAGTTTTTTGGTTTCTACACCTTCCATCTATATCATTTCTTAACTGTTTGGCTTCGATGCCTCATGGTTGATTTTTGCTCCGTTCAAGTAGATTGGGATTTTGCTCCCCTTCTCTCTCTCTCTCTCTCTCTCTCTCTCTGTCTGTCTGTCTAGCTGTCTCTCTCTGTCTGTCTGGCTGTCTCTCTCTCTCTCTCTCTGTCTGGCTGTCTCTGTCTGTCTCTGTCTCTCTCGGTCTGTCTGCCTCTTTCTCTCGGTCTCTGTCTCTCTCTCTCGGTCTCTCTGTCTCTCTCTCTCGGTCTCTGTCTCTGTCTCTCTCTCGGTCTCGGTCTCTCCCGGTCGGTCGGTCTCTCTCCCCTTCCCCCTTTCTCCTTTCTATGTCCCCTCCCCCCATCTCTCGATCTCGCCCCTTCCCCCTTCCCCTCTCTCGATCTCTCGCCCCTTCCCCTCTCTCACTCTCTCCCCTTCCCCCTCTCTTCCCTTCCCCTCTCTCTCTCCCCTTTCCCCCTTCTCGCTCTCTCACCCCTTCCCCTCTCTTTCTATCGTTCCCTCCCCGCTCTCTCCCCTTCCCCCTTCTCTCTCTCTCCTCTTCCCCATCTCTCTCTCTCCCCTTCCCCATGTCTCTCTCTCCCCTTCCCCTCTTCAAACCCTGTTCCTTAACCTCTAACCTGGTTTCAGTAGAATGTTATGACTTGTCATCTGATGTGGTAATGGAGTGCTGATGGCCCAGTCCCAGTCTGATGTTTAGGTTTAGAAGGTTGTTTATTAGTCTTAACCGCTCCTCTGCTCCCCTGTAGGAAAGGTTAAGTGTTAAAGCTGCTGCTGAGGGGGAAGCTGGCCATGTCACGGGTTCCTACCCCTCCTCCACCAGGGGACATGTCTACTGGACCTGTGGCAGAGAGCTGGTGTTACACACAGGTAGGTGTGTGTCTGTCCACTGCCTCTCGTTTATTAACATCTAGTGCCCAAAGAAAGTATTCACACCCATTAGAATTATAAAGTGGAATTATGTTTTTAGACATTTTTACAAGTTAATTAAAAATGAAAAGCTGAGTCAATAAGTATTCAACCCCTTTGTTATGGCAAGCCTAAATATGTTCAGGAGTAAAAATGTGCTTAACAAATTACATAATAAGTTGCATGGACTCATTCCATGTTCAATAATAGTGTTTACCTTGATTTTTTTTAAATTACTACCTCATCTCTGTACCCCACACATTCAATTTATATGTAAGGTCTGAGGGCAGAATGGGGTGCAACTCAATATCAGGAAGGTGTATATGGAAGAGGTTTAGTGCGATTTTCTTTATTTATTTTTTGTTGTTAAATAAAATAATGAATTATTGATATTTCTTATACAGTGCATTCAGAAAGTATTCAGAGCCCTTCCCTTTTTCCACATTTTGTTACTTTACAACCTTATTCTAAAATGGATTAAGTTTGTTTTTTCTTCATCAATCGTCACTCAATACCCCATAATGACATCACAATACCCCATAATGACATCAGAATACCCCATAATGACAAAGTGAAAACAGGTTTTTAGACATTTTTACAGATTTATAAAAAATAAAAACTGATATCACATTTACATAAGTATTCAGACCTTTTACTCAGTACTTTGTTGAAAAAGTCTGAATACTTTCCAAATGCACTATATCTCTCAGATATAGGACAGACATTAAAATAAACTTCCTTTATTTATTGAACTTTTTCCATGTATGAATTAGTTAATCAATGCGCTTCTATGGGCTAATAGCAGTAATGCTAGACTCTTAATAGGGATAGGCGTCCCGCTACCGGTGAAATTGGAGGGTGCGCAATTCAAATAAATATTCGTAAAATTAAACATTCATGAACATACTTATATAATTCTTATATAATTTAAAAGCTTAACTTCTTGTTAATCCAACTGTGTTGTCAGATTTACGGCGAAAGCATACCATGTGATTGTCTGAGGACGGCGCCCCACAAAATATTTTTCAACCACCACAGGCTTCACAAAATCACAAATAGCGATTAAATAAATCACTTACCTTTTGAAGATATTCCTCTGTTTGCAATCCCAAGGGTCCCAGCTACACAATGAATGGTTGTTTTGTTAGATGAAGTCCTTTTTTTTCCCCCAAAAAGTATTTTTAGTTGGTGCTATTGATTTCATGTTGATTGTTCAACATGCAAACAAAGTAATCCAAAAAGCTACGGTAAACTTTGTCCAAACAAGTCAAACAACATTTCGAATTTATCCTCAGGTACTCTAAAATGTAAATAAACTATAATATTTAACACGGAAAGTAGTATGTTCAATAGGAAAGAAAAATAATGAAGAGCGCACCCTCATTCACGCACCCTGAAAGACTACTTTTCTTATGGAGTTACCTTCAGAAAAACTCAAATTACTTGTTCATATTTCAAGAAACAAGCCTGAAACCTTGTATAAAGACTGACATTTAGTGGAAGCCATAGGTACTGCAATCTGGGAGATGGAAATACACTGCTCAAAAAAATAAAGGGAACACTAAAATAACAAATCTTAGATCTGAATGAATGAAATATTCTTATTAAATACTTTTTCTTTACATAGTTGAATGTGCTGACAACAAAATCACACACAAATTATCAATGGAAATCAAATTTATCAACCCATGGAGGTCTGGATTTGGAGTCACACTCAAAATTAAAGTGGAAAACCACACTACAGGCTGATCCAACTTTGATGTAATGTCCTTGAAACAAGTCAAAATGAGGCTCAGTAGAGTATGTGGCCTCCCCGTGCCTGTATGACCTCCCTACAACGCCTGGGCATGCTCCTGATGAGGTGGTGATGGTCTCCTGAGGGATCTCCTCCCAGACCTGGACTAAAGCATCTGCCAACTCCTGGACAGTCTGTGGTGCAACGTGGCGTTGGTGGATGGAGCGAGACATGATGTCCCAGATGTGCTCAATTGGATTCAGGTCTGGGGAACGGGCGGGCCAGTCCATAGCATCAATGCCTTCCTCTTGCAGGAACTGCTGACACACTCCAGCCACATGAGGTTTAGCAGTGTCTTGCATTCGGAGGAACCCAGGGCCAACATATGGTCTCACAAGGGGTCTGAGGATCTCATCTCGGTACCTAATGGCAGTCAGAGTACCTCTGGCAAGCACATGGAGGGCTGTGCGGCCCCCCCAAAGAAATGCCACCCCACACCATGACTGACCCATCGCCAAACCGGTCATGCTGGAGGATGTTGCAGGCAGCAGAACTTTCTCCACGGCGTCTCCAGACTGTCACGTCTGTCACATGTGCTCAGTGTGAACCTGCTTTCATCTGTGAAGAGCACAGGGCGCCAGTGGCGAATTTGCCAATATTGGTGTTCTCTGGCAAATGCCAAACGTCCTCCTACCACCCTCATGGAGTCTGTTTCTGACCGTTTGAGCAGACACATGGACATTTGTGGCCTGCTGGAGGTCATTTTGCAGGGCTCTGGCAGTGCTCCTCCTGCTGTTCCTTGCACAAAGGCGGAGGTAGCGGTCCTGCTGCTGGGTTGTTGACCTCCTACGGCCTCCTCCACATCTCCTGATGTATTGGCCTGTCTCCTGGTAGCGCCTCCATTCTCTGGACACTACGCTGACAAACACAGCAAACCTTCTTGCCACAGCTCGCAATGATGTGGCATCCTGGATGAGCTGCACTACCTGAGCCACTTGTGTGGGTTGTAGACTCCGTCTCATGCTACCACTAGAGTGAAAGCACCGCCAGCATTCAAAAGTGACCAAAACATCAGCCAGGAAGCATTGGAACTGAGAAGTGGTCTGTGGTTATCACCTGCAGAACCACTCCTATATTGGGGGGGTCTTGCTAATTGCCTATAATTTCCACCTGTTGTCTATTCCATTTGCACAACAGCATGTGAAATTTATTGTCAATCAGTGTTGC
Source organism: Oncorhynchus mykiss (assembly GCF_057628025.1). NCBI lineage: Eukaryota > Metazoa > Chordata > Actinopteri > Salmoniformes > Salmonidae > Oncorhynchus > Oncorhynchus mykiss. The sequence continues at coordinate 58,487,764 of NC_143043.1, forward strand.
TTCCTAAGTGGACAGTTTGATTTCACAGAAGTGTGATTGACTTGGAGTTACATTGTGTTGTTTAAGTGTTCCCTTTATTTTTTTGAGCAGTGTATATATGAGCAATAGCTTTGCATTGAAAGGACTGGGAGCTCCAATTTATTTTTTTGTTGTTTAGGTTGGATTTTCTTCTGATTTTTGCCTGCCATATCAATTATGTTATACTCACATACATTATTTTTAACAGTTTTAGAAACTTCAACGTTTTTTCTATCAATGCTACCAATTATTTGCATATCCTAGCTTCCGGGCCTGAGTAACAGGCAGTTTACCTTGGGCACGTCAGACATGCGGAAATTCAAGAAACTAGACCCTATCCCAGAGAGGTTTTTAAGGATTAAAACAGTTACAGAGTTGAATGGCTGTGATAGGAGAAAGCTGAGGGTGGATCAACAACATTGTAGTTACTCCACAATACTAACCCAATTGACAGTGTAAAAGAGGAAACCTGTACAGAATGCAAATATTCCAAAACATGCATCCTGTTTGCACTAAAGTAATACTGCAAAAAATGTTGCAAAGCAAATTATGTTTTTGTCCTGAATACCAAGTTTTATGTATGGGGAAAATCCACATGACTACCACGCTCCATATTTTCAAGCATAGTGTCAGCGCCGTGTGTATAGGTGGCAGGGAAGTCAGGTGCAGGAGAGTCAAAATGAAGTGTAAATGGAGTCTTTTAATAAATGACAACAGAACATGCTCCATAACACTAAAACGTACAGACATGAAAAAACATGGGTACGAGGACCCGTCGCGCACCAACACAACAAAATAACAACACTGACAATAAAACAATCTCTGACAAAGACATGAGGGGAAACAGAGAGTTAAATACACAGCAGGTAATGCATAGGATTGAAAACAGGTGTGTGGGAAGACAAAACAAAACCAATGAAAAATGGATCAATGATGGCTAGAAGACCGGTGACGTCGAACGCCGAGCACCGCCCGAACAAGGAGAGGCAACGACTTCGGCAGAAGTCGTGACACATAGTTGTGGCTGCATTCTGTTATGGGTATGCTTGTAATCGTTAAGTACTGGGGAGTTTTTGAGGATAAAATTAAATGGAATGGAGCTAAGCACAGACAAAATCCTGGAGGAAAACCTGGTTCAGTTTGCTTTCCACCAGACACTGGGACATGAATTCACCTTTCAGCAGGATAATAACCTAAAACACAAGGCCCAATCTATGCTGCAGTTGTATACCAAGAAGACAGTGAATGTTCCTGAGTGGCATAGTTACAGTTTTTAATTAAATTGGCTTGAAAATCTATGGCAAGACATGCAAATGGCTGCCTAGCAATGATCAACAATCAACTTGACAGAGCTTGAATAATTTAAAAAAGAATAAGGTGCAAATGTTGTACAATCCAAGTATGAAAAGCTCTTAGAGACTTGCCCTGAAAGACTCACAGCTGTAATCACTGCCAAAGGTGATTGATTCTAACATGTATGACTCAGGGGTGTAAATACTTATGTAAAGGAATTACATTTAATTTAAAATGAATTAGCAAAAATGTCTAAAAACATGTTTTCACTTTGTCATTATTATTATTTTATTTTATTTAACCTTTATTTAACTAGGCAAGTCAGTTAAGAACAAATAGTTATTTACAATGACGGCCTACCAAAAGGCAAAAGCCTCCTGCGGGGACGGGGGCTGGGATTAAAAATAAATCAAATAAAAATATAGGACAAAACACACATCACGGCAAGAGACAACACCACATAAAAAGAGACCTATAAGACAACAACATAGCAAGGCAGCAACACATGACGACACAACATGGTAGCAACACAACATGACAACACGGCAGCAGCACAACATGGTAGGAGGACAAAAAATGGTACAAACATTTTTGGGCCCAGACAACAGCACAAAGGGCAGGAAGGTAGCGACAACAATACATCTTGCGAAACAGCCACAACTGTCAGTAAGAGTGTCCATGACTGAGTCTTTGAATGACGAGATTGAGATAAATGGGGTATTGTGTGTAGAATTGTAGGGAAAAAATATGTTAAATCCGTTTTGAGGCTGTAACACAGGTGTGAATACTTTCTGAAGTCGCTGTATGCTCTCAGACATGGCAGAAATCTGTTAGATTAGTTCACTAGCTCCGATCACCAAACATTTTTGGTTTGTCCTCATATTGTTTTGATTTTAGTATTTGGTATTTTATTAGGATCCTCATAAGCTGTAGCAAAAGCAGCAGCTACTCTTCCTGGGGTCCACACAGAACATGAAACATAATACAGAACATTAATAGACAAGAAAATCTCAAGGACAGAACTACAATTATTATTATGATTTTTTAAAGGCACACACAGCCTGCATATCAATACATAGACACAAACTGTCCAATAGGGGAGAGGCGTTGTGCCGTGAGGTGTTGCTTTATCTGTTTTTTGAAAACAGGTTTGCTGTTTATTTGAGCAATATGAGATGGAACTGAGTTCCATGCAATAAGGGCTCTATATAATACTGTCCGTTTCCTTGAATTTGTTCTGGATTTGGGGACTGTGAAAAGACCCCTGGTGGCATGTCTGGGGGGATAAGTGTGTGTAAATTAAATTATTGCATCTGAGCTCCTAGAGTGTGCGGCTCTCTTTTATTTTCAAGGGGTAAGTGTGTGTGTCAGAGCTGTGTGTAAGTTGACTATGCAAACAATTTGGGATTTTCAACACATGATTGTTTCTTATAAAAACAAGAAGTGACGCAGTCAGTCTGTCCTCAACTCTTAGCCAAGAGAGACTGGCAGCATAGTGTTAATATCAGCCCTCTGATTACAACGAAGAGCAAGACGTGCCTCTCTGTTCTGGGCCATCTGCAGTTTAACTAGGTCTTTCCTTGCAGAACTGGACCACACAACTGGACAATAATCAAGATAAAACTAGAGCCTGCAGGACTTGCTTTTTGGACTTGCTTTTTTTTAGCTAGCTAGCTAACAGTACACTTTAACTTGAAATGAAAATCCTTTGTCAAATTGTGTGTTTTTGTAAGACATGTAGCTAGATAGCTAGCTAGCTAAACAATGGACCATAATCACAATTTATGACATTACTACCCTGCATGAATCTGCAGGTAGCTAACCAACCAGGTTCTATGACTATAACTAGTCAAGCATGTGTCTGAGATACGAAGAATAAGATCATACACATAACGTTGAAGTACACTTGAAATTAAACCACTTTCTGTCAAAACTAGAAATTGTAATATCTGAAAATCTTACCAGTATACATCTTGGTTGGACGGGTCTCCTGTCTGATGCCATGCATGGTTGCCTTAGTTAGACGATGTAATCCAGACTGGTGTTTTCTCCATCTCCTTAGTTATCATACTCGAATTCCACTGATTTCAAAACTCGGTCCTCCAGAAAGTGGAGAGCAAACACATAATGTTAGCTAGTGAGCCAGCCTGCTAACATTAGCTAGCTAACAGTACTTTAACTTGACATTAGGTTTATGCAGTATCACTAAACAATATTTTTTTTTAAAGCAGCGTTAGAAATGATTACCTAAACATACTGACCAGGTCCAATAGACAGATGTGTGCTATATGGTAGACCAATCCAAACTCATCTCTCGGCATGTCCAGCCCCTAAGCCAATCATGGCTAGCGGGAAGGTTGCTAACTTTTTCTGTGGCTAAACCAAGTAGGCACGTAATTTAACAATTTTATTCGTATTTATAGATGGCATTCAAGTTTGATGTTAAGGCACATGAAAGTTCACATGTTCCAGGCATTTCTGCCCAAAAAACGCATTTTGATTTTAAAAAACAGGCACTAAGCTATTACTTAAAAATCACACAATGTGATTTTCTGGATTTTTGTTTTAGATTCCGTCTCTCAATTGAAGTGTACCTATGATAAAAATTACAGACCTCTACATCCTTTGTAAGTAGGAAAAGCTGCAAAATCGGCAGTGTATCAAGTACTTGTTCTCCCCACTGTATATATACAGTATATACATATATATAGTAGGTAATATGAATGTTATGTGGTGTTAGCAAGTTATTGATTTCATGAACCTTATTTCTAAGGCTACATATATTAATATGGACTATTTTAAGCCCTTTCCTGGGTAGCTTATCAGAGTTAGACTTAACACTGAAAAGAACAAACAAAGCAAGAGAAAAAAAATATACATTCAGCAGTCCATTAATCAGTTAGTGTCTGTAAGTGTGTGTGCTGCGGAGTTGAAGCTATGAACCCATAGACTTGGCTCTCTCATCCCTTCCTGGATTCTGGGCGGGAGGGTGGACAATGAGCCTGTGATTACGGATGTAAGCAATGTCCCCACGCACTCTGGCAGCTTTTATGGCTGGGATAAGTTCTTTCCTCTTCGGTTTCAGGCTAGTCCTTTTTCAGGAAGATATATGTTCCTCTCAAGTTCTTGGCTCTTTAAAGAACAGCTACCTTGTCCTTCAACCTCAGGAACTTGACCACTATCGGCCTGGGCCTGTCACCTGGATAGTGGTGGGTTTTACAGTCCTGTGTTCGCGTTCCACCTCAATCTTCCTGTGGTCCATTTCCCCTCACTTTATCCTCAACCATGTTGTTCCGCCTTGAACTCGCTCAATGACTTACAGATTGCTGTCATCTTGCTGTTCTCCTGTTTCCACTCATTGAGCTGATCCTGGGAGAACTGCAAACTGTTCTTCAGGTCTTGGACCTCTCTGGTCAGGTCATCCATTATTTTATTAGTTGAATCCACCAGTATTTGGACAAAACACTTGAAGCTATTTTCTTGTTGTAACAACTGCTTGTAGAACTATTTTTGTTTGTTTAAAAAAATCCTTCACGTATGATAGACACCACTGTCCTCAACGGTACTCCCACTGGCTTTGGTCTTTGTCATGGTAGCTAGCAACGTAGGTTATACTGTTACTCCTCTCAGTTCTAGACAGGGCAGGTCACAGGGAAGATGGAAAACAACAAACAGCAGGGAACTAGACAGCCATAAACCCAATCCCCAGTCCCAGCCACAATGGCTAACCGCGTTGTGGGCTGTGTTCAAGCCCTCAAGGAAACACCGCTAGGCTAGCTGCTACGCCAAATAGCTCCTCAGACCTGGCCTTGGTTGGCAGGATCACTGGACAGAGACTAGCAGTCCCAGCAACTGATTCCAACTGCATCACAGGATCTAAATAAAAAAGAAAGGCTGTCTTTTGAAGTGGATGGAAGCATTGTGATTGTTGCCTTTTTGTTTCAGGTGAAAGTAGTCAAGTTCTCCTACATGTGGACCATCAACAACTTCAGTTTCTGTAGAGAGGAGATGGGGGAGGTCTTAAAGAGTTCCACCTTCTCCTCTGGACCCAACGACAAGATGAAATGGTAAACTTTCATTGTAACTTGCTTATAGTCAGGAGAAAGAGTATCATCTTGATCTCAACAGCTTGTTGTTTCTTTGTGAATAACAACTGGAGTGATACAGCCTCCGCTGAACTAATATTCTGTTTGGTTCCTCCTCTGTTTCCTGCCCAGGTGTCTGAGAGTCAACCCAAAAGGACTGGATGATGAAAGCAAAGATTATCTGTCGTTGTATTTACTTCTTGTTAGTTGTCCAAAAAGTGAAGTCAGAGCAAAGTTCAAGTTTTCCTTATTGAACACTAAAAGAGAAGAGACTAAAGCTATGGGTAAGTAACAGACAAAACTGTTACTTTATGGATATCATCTGTCGTGGAAATTTCCTTAATTACCAAATGGTGAGAGAGCAAATCACACACCACTCAGAGTTATGCTTAATCTTCACCTTTAATAATAATTAAGCTTTTGCAATAGCATTTTGACTTTCAACATTTCAGTATCTCTAATGAAAAGTTGAGTGGCCAACATAATGGCAACTGAGATCTTTTATAGCAAAGATCCACCCCCCCCTTAGTCGACATGACAAACCACAGGTCTTAGGAACTTACACAAAGAAAGACTTTACTTCAGAGAGGAGTATCCCATAGCCAGACAGCATTGGCTATAAATTATCGTTCAGTTTGGTCTCCTAAACAAAGCTCTTATCTCGTTCTTGGTACAAAATGGTACCAAGACATTACCTCACCCAATGATATATATCAATTGTCATTTTAGACACTCCCATCCCAAATACAATCCATTCTGGACAAGCTCACGGAGAGGAAAGTGAGCCTCTAGGTCAAGATAAGGGCAACCAGAGAGGGAACATAGAATGGTTCCAGACACTGCCATCCTCCTCTCCCAGATGGGAAAAGTAGGGAGTGACTGGCACACAGACATTGTGGAGCCAAGAGATTATTGGTTCCCCCTCAATCATCCCTTCACATGGTTTAAAATATACGTTTACACATGACGACAAGCTTGACCTCTCCCCTCTGCGGCCCAAGTAACTGAACCCAGGACAGAGAAAGGATAACTGCAAATGGCCACCACTATAGTACAACAAGATACATTCTAAATGACAAGTAACTCACAAGCATATAATGAAAATAAAACATCTTATCTATGTTACCCAACTAATTCTGATTCATCCCCAACACATCGTTCAAATAACATACTGTTTACTTGTATTATCCTAGTTAGAGCCTTATAGACACAAACTAAGTGTGTTTTGGATTCTTCCTCCTCCCTGCAGAAAGCCAAAGAGCCTATCGGTTTGTCCAGGGGAAAGACTGGGGCTTCAAAAAGTTTATTAGAAGAGATTTCCTGCTTGATGAAGCCAATGGGCTGTTACCTGATGACAAACTCACCCTCTTCTGTGAGGTAAGACATTTACATTTGAGTCATTTAGCAGACACTTATACGGAGTGACTTACGGTTTGTGCATTCATCTTCAGATAGCTAGGTGGGACAACCACACATCACAGTCATAGTAAGCAGAGTCAGAGATGGTAAGGGGGGAAAGATACTCTTTGAAGAGGTAGGGTTTTAGATGTTTTCAGAAGATGGGCATGGACTCTTCTGTCCTAGCTTTAGGGGGAAGTTGGTTCCAAAATGTTTTTGTTTTTTTGTGTGTGTAGGGTGAAGTTATTTAGGATGCTCTTTGACACAGTCTACATGGTATGGGGTCAATTTCACGCCATATGTATTGAATTCAAAATAAACTAAATCGGGAACATGAAAAATAAAGTTGAGAATGTAAACATGTTTTCGAGGACAGGGGAAATAATGGATGTTGAAATCAAAAACCAAACATTCGAAAGCAAAATGTATAGAATTGTTAACAAAAATAAGGCATCAAATGCAAAACCCCAAAACTTGTAAGCAAATCATTTTAAAGCGAGAGCAAAACTCTATGCTTGCTTCTACACCTGCATTGCTTGCTGTTTGGGGTTTTAGGCTGGGTTTCTGTACAGCACTTTGAGATATCAGCTGATGGACGAAGGGCTATATAAATACATTTGATGAAAAAAAAATAATAATAATTGAAAAATAAAATAAATTTGATTTGATATGACAGACGATTAAAAAATATATATTTCCAAGCGAATACAAAAATAGTTTTTGGTTAAACTTTCCTTGCAAACAATCCTATTGAATACATTTTGCCTACGCTCTTGCCTGCATGCACTACCCTTTGGTTACGCTACTCATATCTTTGCTTTCGATGTCTGTTTCTTTGTTTTCACTGCCAGTCTGTTTGATTGTGAGTTTTGGCATTATTTCTCCGTGAAGGGCGGGGTTTAGAGGGATGCGTAGACAATACATCTTCATTTGTCCACTAGTTTTGGTGTGACGGTTTGTTTTTACCCAATAAAGGAACATGATAGACAGGCATTTTTTCTATTGCCGACTTAAATAGACGGTTTTAGCTAACGTACTTCAAAATTGTCAGTCACGGGTCAATAATGTACACGGATATTAGAGGCATGTCTATCTAATACAATTAATGACAAACCATCTAACTACTTAGGTAAACTTATGAATGATCTGTTGCACAAACAGTTACCAACACCTGCGCCGAATGTTGTGCAACAGGTAATTCATAAAGTTTGATTTGATTTGAAGCTGATAGGTCAAATATACTGTTTAGGTTCTCTACTCCCAAGTTTACACCTTCACTATTACAGTGGCATTTTTTTGTCCAAGAAGTTGTCTAAAAGGGATGGAATTTGTTGTTGCCTAATTGTTTTTTGGTAGGTTTCCACACTACTTTCCTTTCATCTATAGCATTTCTTAATATTATTCAGTTCCTTTAGCTTTGATGCATAATGGTTGAGCATAGCTCTGTTCAAGAAATTGATGGTAAAAATATGTTTTGTTAGACTTCAGTTTAGCTTTTGACATTTAACGATCATAGTCTGCTGCTGGAAAAACATATGTGTTTTAACCACCTGTTATATTATGGATAAAGAGTTACCTGTCTAACAGAACACAGAGGGTGTTCTTTAATGGAAGCGTCTCCAACATAATAGCAGGTAGAATCAGGAATTCCCCAGGGTAGCTGTTTAGGCCTCTTACTTTTTAAAAATCTTTACTAATGACATGCCACTGGCTTTGAGTAAAGCAGGTCATACAGGCCCTAGTTTCTACCTTCTAGACAGCACTATCAACAAGGCAGGACCTACAGGTCCTAGTTTCTACCTTCTTAACAGCACTGTCAACAAGGCAGGTCATACAGGCCCTAGTTTCTACCTTCTAGACAGCACTATCAACAAGGCAGGACCTACAGGCCCTAGTTTCTACCTTCTTAACAGCACTGTCAACAAGGCAGGTCCTACAGGCCCTAGTTTCTACCTTCTTAACAGCACTGTCAACAAGGCAGATCCTATAGGCCCTAGTTTCTACCTTCTAGACAGCACTATCAACAAGGCAGGTCCTACAGGCCCTAGTTTCTACCTTCTAGACAGCACTATCAACAAGGCAGATCCCACAGGCCCTAGTTTGTACCTTCTTAACAGCACTATCAACAAGGTAGGTCCTACAGGCCCTAGTGTTGTCGCACCTGGACAACTGTTAAGTCGTGTGGTCAGGTGCCACAAAAAGGGATTTATGAAAATTGCAATTGGCTCAGAACAGGGCAGCACAGCCGGCCCTTGGATGTTCACAGAGAGCTAACATTAATAATATGCATGCCAATCTCTCCTGGCTCAATGTGAAGGAGAGATTGACTTCATCAGTACTATTTGTGAGAGGTATTGACATGTTGATTGCACCGAGCTGTCTGTTTGAACTACTGGAGCGCAGCTCGCACACACATGCATACCCCAAAAGACATGCCACAAGAGGTCTCTTCACAGTCCCCAAGTCCAGAACAGACTTTGGGAGGCGCACAGTACAAACATAGGCACAGACACATCCATGCACACACATGATAACATACGCACTATGCACACACGTACACATGGGTTTTGTACTGTAAATATGTGGTAGTGGTGGAGTTGGGGTGAGATTTGTGAATGCATTGTTGTGTTTTTAAAATTGTATAAACTGCCTTAATTTCGCTGGACCCCAGGAAGAGTAGCTGCTTACTTGGCAGCAGCTAATTTTATTTTTTATTTAACCTTTATTTAACAGGGCAAGTTAGTTAAGAACAAATTCTTATTTACAATGACGGCCCACACCGGCCAAACCCTAACCCGGACGACGCTGGGCCAATTGTGCACCGTCCTATGTGACTCCAAATCACGGCCAGTTGTGATACAGCCTGGAATCAAACCCTCTGGCACTGAGATGCAGTGTCTTAGACCGCTGCATCACTCTGGAGTCTCCCCCCCCCCCCTAATGGTGATCCATAATAAATACAAATACAAAAGTAGACTGTGATTTTGCTGTGATCTGATATCAGTGGGTTGACTGTGAACGCTCTGAGAGAATGGCTTGGGGTCCGTGATAAAGTAGTCTACTGATTAGCTATAGGTGTACCTACCGTAGGAGTCCCCTCGAAGCCTACCATTGACTATGTACAGTTGAAGTCGGAGGTTTACATTTACTTAGGTTGGAGTCATTAAAACTCATTTTTCAACCACTCCACAAATGTCTTGTTAACAAACTATAGTTTTGGCAAGTCGGTTAGGACATCTACTTTGTGCATGACACAAGTAATTTTTCCAACAATTGTTTACAGACAGATTATTTCACTTAAAATTCACTATATCACAATTCCAGTGGGTCAGAAGTTTACATACACTAAGTTTTGTTTAATGTTGTGTTAGTGTATGTAAGTTGTTTTGTCTGAAACGTTGTTCCCCCTGCTGCTATTGGACCAGGTCTCTCTTGGAAAATAGATATTATCTCAATGAGAAAAATAAAGGTAAAATAAAAAAAAGTAGAAATAAAGGTAAAATAATAACGATGGTCATTATGGCCAAATAGTAAAATTTTTGTTTCTTCAGACCTTCTCCAAAAAGTAACATTTTTGTCCCCTTATTCAGTTGCAAACCGTAGTCTGGCTTTTTTATGGTGGTTTTGGAGCAGTGATTTCTTCCTTGCTGAGCGGCCTTTCAGGTTATGTCGATATAGTACTCGTTTTACTGTGGATATACAGTGGGGCAAAAAAGTATTTAGTCAGCCACCAATTGTGCAAGTTCTCCCAATTAAAAATATGAGAGGCCTGTAATTTTCATCATAGGTACACTTCAACTATGACAGACAAAATGAGAAAAAAAATCCAGAAAATCACATTGTAGGATTTTTTATTAATTTATTTGCAAATAATGGTGGAAAATAAGTATTTGGTCACCTACAAACAAGCAAGATTTCTGGCTCTCATAGACCTGTAACTTCTTCTTTAACAGGCTCCTCTGTCCTCCACTCGTTACCTGTATTAATGGCACCTGTTTGAACTTGTTATCAGTATAAAAGACACCTGTCCACAACCTCAAACAGTCACACTCCAAACTCCACTATGGCCAAGACCAAAGAGCTGTCAAAGGACACCAGAAACAAAATTGTAGACCTGTACCAGGCTGGGAAGACTGAATCTGCAATAGGTAAGCAGCTTGGTTTGAAGAAATCAACTGTGGGAGCAATTATTAGGAAATGGAAGACATACAAGACCACTGATAATCTTCCTCGATCTGGGGCTCCACGCAAGATCTCACCCCGTGGGGTCAAAATGATCACAAGAACGGTGAGCAAAATTCTCAGAACCACATGGGGGGACCTAGTGAATTACCTGCAGAGAGCTGGGACCAAAGTAACAAAGCCTACCATCAGTAACACACTACGCCGCCAGGGACTCAAATCCTGCAGTGCCAGACGTGTCCCCCTTGCTTAAGCCAGTACATGTCCAGGCCCATCTGAAGTTTGCTAGAGAGCATTTGGATGATCCAGAAGAAGTCAGATGAAACCAAAATATAACTTTTTGGTAAAAACTAAACTCGTCGTGTTTGGAGGACAAAGAATGCTGAGTTGCATCCAAAGAACACCATACCTACTGTGAAGCATGGGGCTGGAAACATCAAGCCTACCACTGTAGTGTCGTCTGCAAACTTGATGATTGAGTTGGAGGCGTGCATGGCCACACAGTCATGGTTGAACAGGGAGTAGTGCCCCAGTGTTGAGGATCAGCGTGGTGGAGATGTTGTTTCCTAGCCTCACCACCTGGGGGCAGCCCGTCAGGAAGACCAGGACCCAGTTGCACAGAGCGGGGTCGAGACCCAGGGTCTCAAGCTTAATGACGAAATTGGAGGGTACTATGGTGTTAAATGCTGAGCTGTAGTCGATGAACAGCATTCTTACATTGGTATTCCTCTTGTCCAGTTGGGTTAGGGAAGTGAGCAGTGTGATTGCGTCGTCTGTGGACCTATTGAGGCGGTAAGCAAATTGGAGTGGGTCTAGGGTGTCAAGTAGGAGGTGATCTGGTCCTTGACTAGTCTCTCAAAGCACTTCATGATGACGGAAGTGTGTGCTACGGGGCGATAGCTAAGGTAACTGAGCTAAATGACTTTATTGGGAACAGGAACAATGGTGGCCCTCTTGAAGCATGTGGGAACAGCAGACTGGGATAAGGATTGATTGAATATGTCCATAAACACAGCAGCCAGCTGGTCTGCGCATGCTCTGAGGACGCCGCTGGGGATGCCGTCTGGGCCGGCAGGCTTGCAAGGGTTAACACGTTTAAATGTTTTACTCACGTTGTCTGCAGTGAAGGAGACCCCGCAGGTTTTGGTAGCGGGCCGTGTCAGTGGCACTGTATTGTCCTCAAAGCGAGCAAAGAAGTTGTTTAGTTTGTCTGGGAGCAAGACATCGTGGTCCACGACGGGGCTGGTTTTCTTTTTGTAGTCCGTGATTGACTGTAGACCCTGCCACATACGTCTCGTGTCTGAGCCGTCGAATTGCGACTCTACTTTGTCTCTATACTGGCGCTTAGCTTGTTTGATTGCCTTGTGGAGGGAATAGCTACACTGTTGGTATTCAGTCATGTTTCCGGTCGCCTTGCCCTGATTAAAAGCAGAGGTTCGCGCTTTCAGCTTTGCGCGAATGCTGCCATCAAGCCACGGTTTCTGGTTGGGGAAGATTTTAATAGTCGCTGTGGGTCCAACATCACTGATGCACTTGCTAATAAACTCACTCACCGAATCAGCGTATTCATCAATGTTATTGTCCTACGCTGTACGATTGTTCGGGACCAGTGTTGAACAGACCTGAGCTCGAGAGTTTCCTGTTTTAGTTTCTGTCTTTAGGCTGGGAGCAACAAAATGGAGTCGTGGTTAGATTCGCCGAAAGGAGGACGGGGGAGGGCTTTGTATGCGTCGTGGAAGTTAGAGTAACAATGATCCAGGGTTTTGCCAGCCCGGGTCACGCATTCGATATGCGTAAAAATTTAGGGAGCCTTGTTTTCAGATTAGCCTGGTTAAAATCCCCAGCTAAAATAAATACAGCCTCAGGATATATGGTTTCCAGTTTACATAGAGTCCAATGAAGTTCTTTCAAGGCCGTCGATGTGTCTTCTTGGGGGGGATATACACGACTGTGATTATAATCTAAGATAATTATCTTGGTAGATAATGCGGTCGGCATTTGATTGTAAGCTAGCTACCATACCGGTGTCTAGACCCACTCCATACTGCTGTAATGATATGCTACAGTGGGGCAAAAAATTATTTTGTCAGCCACCAATTGTGCAAGTTCTCCCACTTAAAAAGGTGAGAGAGGCCTGTAATTTTCATCATAGGTAGTACACTTCAACTAGGACAGACAAAATGAGAAAAAAAAATCCAGAAAATCACATTGTAGGATTTTTAATGAATTTATTTGCAAATTATGGTGGAAAATAAGTATTTGGTCAATAACAAAAGTTTCTCAATACTTTGTCATTGCCAACAAAGGGTATATAACAGAGGTCAAACATTTTCTGGAAGTCTTCACAAGGTTTTCACACACTGTTGCTGGTATTTTGGCCCATTCCTCCATGCAGATCTCCTCTAGAGCCGTGATATTTTGGGGCTGTTGCTGGGCAACACGGACTTTCAACTCCCTCCAAATATTTTCTATGGGGTTGAGATCTGGAGACTGGCTAGGCCACTCCAGGACCTTGAAATGCTTCTTACGAAGCCACTCCTTCGTTGCCCAGGCGGTGTGTTTGGGATCATTGTCATGCTGAAAGACCCAGCCACATTTCATCTTCAATGCCCTTGCTGATGGAAGAGGTTTTCACTCAAAATCTCACGATACATGGCCCCATTCATTCTTTCCTTTACACGGATCAGTCGTCTTGGTCCCTTTGCAGAAAAACAGTCCCAAAGCATGATGTTTCCACCCCCATGCTTCACAGTAGGTATGGTGTTCTTTGGATGCAACTCAACATTCTTTATCCTCCAAACACGACGAGTTGAGTTTTTACCAAAAGGTTCTATTTTGGTTTCATCTGACCATATGACATTCTCCCAATCTTCTTCTGGATCATCCAAATGCTCTCTAGCAAACTTCAGACGGGCCTGGACATGTACTGGCATAAGGAAGGGGACACGTCTTTAGAAGTTCTCTCCAAACCATCTATTATTGTGTCCGTCCACATAGTACTTGTGTTTTAGTATAGATTAATGTATTGTGTTCTAGGTGAGGGTGGTGCAGGACTCTGTGAACATCTCTGGCCAGTCCAACATGATTTAGTTATGATCATGTAAATGTATAGATAATGTATGGATAATGTATTGTATGTTATATTATATTCTAGGTGTACATCTGTAAATAGTAAATCCAATCTACCTACCTCATCCCCATATTGTTTTTATTTACTTTGCTGCTCTTTTGCACACAAGTATCACTACCTACACACCATCATCTGCTCATCTATCACTCCAGTGTTAATCTGCTAAACTGTAATTACTTCGCTACTATGGCCTATTTATTGCCTTACCATCGTCACACACTGTATATAGACTTTTTCTATTGTGTTATAGTCTGTACGTTTGTTTATGTGTAACTCTGTGTTGTTGTTTGTGTCACAGTGCTTTGCTTTATCTTGGCCAGGTCGCAGTTGTAAATGAGAACTTGTTCTCAACTGGCCTACCTGGTTACATAAAGGTGAAATAAAACAAATTAAATTAAAAGGTGAATGTGGTTCAGGACTCTGTGTACATCTCTGGCCAGCCCAGAATGATTTAGTATTGATCATGTATTGTATGTTATATTACAGGTGAGTGTGGTGCAGGACTCTGTGAACATCTCTGGCCAGTCCAACATGAACATGCTGAAGGTACCAGAGTGCCAGCTGTCAGATGACCTGGGGAACCTGTGGCAGTGTTCCCGCTTCACTGATTGTTCCCTCTATGTGGGAGGGCAGGAGTTCAAGGCACACAAATCCATCCTGGCAGGTAACACTACTACTACACCACTACTACTACTACTACACCACGAATACCCTCTACTAAACTACTGCTACACTACTACTACTACTACTACACCACTAATACACTGCTACTACAATACTACTGCTACACCACTAATACACTACGACTAAACTACTGCTACACTGCTACTACTACATCACTAATACACTACTACTACACCACCAAGGCATTACTTATGTTACAACAGCACTACTACTACTACTACAATACATCTACTACTACACCAATACTAAACTACTGCTACACCACAATACACTACTACAGTACTACTGCTACACTACTAATACACTACTACTAAACTACTGCTACAGTACTACTACATCACTAATACACTACTACAACACTACTAAACTACTGCTACATTACTACAATAGTGCTGCACCACTACTAAACTACTGCTACAATACTAATACACTACTACTCAACTACTGCTACAGTACTACTACATCACTAATACACTACTACAACACTACTAAACTACTGCTACACTACCACTACACTACTACTACTACAATACTTTTGCTACACCACTAATACACTACTACTAAACTACTGCTACAGTACTACTACATCACTAATACACTACTAATACACTACTACTACAACACCACTACTACTGCATCACCACTAAACTACTGCTGCTACTACTACTACTACTCTACTGCGACACTTCTACTACTACATCACGAATACACTATTACTACTACACCACTACTAAACTACTGCTACTCAACTACTACACCACCAATACTTTTCTTCTACTACTACTATTACTACAACACTATTTCTACTACACCACTACTTAACTACTGCTACACTACTACTACAATAATACTACTACACCACTACTTAACTACTGCTACACCACTACTACTACTACTACATCACGTATACACTACTACAACTACTACACCAATACTACTACTACTACACCACTACTACAGTACTACTACTACTACTACACCACTACTAAACTACTGCTACACTACTACTACTACTACACAACTACATAACGAATACACTGCTACTAATACACCGCTACTAAACTTTTGCTACACTACCACTACTACTACACCACTAATACACTACTTCTACTACTACTACTTCAATACCACCACTACTACTACTGCTACACCACTACTACTACTACATCACTAATGCACCACTTCTACTACTACTACTTCAATACCACCACTACTACTACTACACCACTAATACACTACTACTAGTGCTACTACATCACTAATGCATTACTTCTACACCACTAATTTACAACTTCTACACTGCTACTCCATTACCACTTCACTACTACTATGCTACTGCGCCAATACTACTACGCTACTACACCATTACTACTACCAATACACACCTCCTACTACTACCCTAATACTACACTACATCTACACTACTACAACTGCCACACTACTACAGGACTAGGAACAGTGGGTTAACTGCCTTGTTCAGGGGCAGAATGACAGATGTTTACCTTGTCAGCTCGGGGATTCGATCTTGCAACCTATAACCACTAGGCTGGCTACCTGCCGCCCCAAACTACACTATTAAACAATTACTACTACAGGACTACACCACTACTACCACACCGCCACTATTACGACACCACCACTACTACTACATCCCTACTACTACGACATCACCACTATTACGACACCAACATTGCTACTACCCCATCGCTACCCCACCATTACTACTACACCACTGCTATTACCCCACCACTATTACGACACCATTACTACTACTACTACACCTACACCACCGCTACTACTACACCACCACTACTACTACACCACCACTACTACTACTACACTACTACTACTACTACTACTACTACTACTACGACACCACCACTACTACTACATCACCACTATTACTACATCACCACTACTACTACACCACCACTACTACTACTACACCACTACTACACCACTATTATGACACCATTACTACTACTACACCACTACTACAACACCACCACTACTACTACACCACCACTATTACGACACCACCACTATTACTACACCACCACTACTACTACACCACCACTACTACTACACCACCACTACTACTACTACACCACTATTACGACACCATTACTACTACTGCACCACCACTACAACACCACCACTACTACGACACCACCACTACTACTACATCACCACTATTACTACACCACCACTACTACTACACCACTACTACTACTACACCACTATTACGACACCATTACTACTACTACACCACCACTACTACGACAACACCACTACTACGACACCACCACTACTACGACACCACCACTACTACGACAACACCACTATTACGACACCACCACTACTACTACACCACCACCACTACTACAACACCACTACTACTACACCACCACTACTACTACACCACCACTACTACTACACCACCACTACTACTACACCACCACTACTACTACACCACCACTACTACTACACCACCACTACTACTACAACACCACTACTACGACAACACCACTACTACGACACCACCACTACTACTACACCACCACTACTACGACAACACCACTATTACGACACCACCACTACTACTACACCACCACTACTACTACACCACCACCACTACTACTACACCACCACTACTACGACAACACCACTACTACGACAACACCACCACTACTACTACACCACCACTACTACGACAACACCACTACTACTACACCACCACTACTACTACACCACCACTACTACTACACCACCACCACTACTACACCACCACTACTACTACACCACCACTACTACGACAACACCACCACTACTACTACAACACCACCACTACTACTACACCACCACTACTACGACAACACCACCACTACTACTACACCACCACTACTACTACACCACCACTACTACTACACCACCACTACTACGACAACACCACCACTACTACTACACCACCACTACTACTACTACACCACCACTACTACTACACCACCACTACTACTACACCACCACTACTACGACAACACCACCACTACTACTACACCACCACTACTACGACAACACCACTACTACTACACCACCACCACTACTACAACACCACCACTACTAGTACACCACCACTACTACTACTACACCACCACTACTACAACACCACCACTACTACTACAACACCACCACTACTACAACACCACCACTACTACTACACCACCACTACTACTACTACACCACCACTACTACTACTACACCGCCACTACTACTACTACACCACTATTACGACACCATTACTACTACTGCACCACCACTACAACACCACCACTACTACGACACCACCACTACTACTACATCACCACTATTACTACACCACCACTACTACTACACCACTACTACTACTACACCACTATTACGACACCATTACTACTACTACACCACTACTACGACACCACCACTACTACGACACCACCACTACTACGACAACACCACTACTACGACAACACCACTATTACGACACCACCACTACTACTACACCACCACTACTACTACACCACCACTACTACTACACCACCACTACTACTACACCACCACTACTACAACACCACCACTACTACTACACCACCACTACTACTACACCACCACCACTACTACAACACCACCACTACTACTACACCACCACTACTACTACACCACCACATTACGACACCACCACTACTACACCATTACAACTAAACTACTAGTTCCCGTTATGTGGGAGGGCAGGAGTTTAAGGCACACAAATCCATGCTAGCAGGTAATACCTTTCCTCCAGCAGTACCTGGGTTTTAATCCCCTGACCCTAGCCCTCCCCTCCCTCTGGCTATCTCCCTTACTCTCCGTCCAGCAGTACCTGGGTTCTAATCCCCTGACCCTAATTGAATATTGCCAGTAGCTGCAACATGAAAATGTGTTAATATGTTATGGGGGTTTTGCCTCGAATCTTACTGATGTTGTTGTCTTTGATCGACAGCAAGATCCCCCGTCTTTAACGCCATGTTTGAACATGAGATGGAGGAGAGTAAAAAGGTAGGTCTAGTTTTATTTACCTCTTTTATTTGACCCGGAATGACCGTTCCAGAGATTAAAGATACTACCGCTTTACTCCACATAGTGGGCACAGGGATTTCAAACACACTATTGTCCTGTCTCAGAACCGTGTGGACATCAGTGATGTGGAGCCAGACGTGTTTAAGGAGATGATGGGATTCATCTACACAGGGAAAGCTCCCAACCTGGAGAAGATGGCCGACAACCTGCTGGCAGCTGCTGACAAAGTAAGTCATAGTCATAAGAAATTATCTGCCTGTTTCAAATGCTGTGTCAGAGCTTGAATTACGTGAGGACACTGTAACCCTACGCTCTGTGCCGTGCTTCTTTCCCACTACCCTGTACTGCTATGGGGAGATCATGTAACCCTACAATTATCTTGTCTCTCACTACTACTGTTATGGGGAGATGGTGTATTTGTATTTATTAGGGATCCCCATTAGCTACTCTTCCTGGGGTTTATTAGGTATCCCCATTAACTTCTCTTCCTGGGGTTTATTAGGGATCCCCATTAGCTACTCTTCCTGGGGTTTATTAGGGATCCCCATTAGCTATTCTTCCTGGGGTTTATTAGGGATCCCTATTAGCTTCTCTTCCTGGGGTTTATTAGGGATCCCCATTAGCTATAAAACAACAGATAAAACAGTGAAGTGTTTGTTCTGAATGAGCTAAAGATAAAACAGTACATCATATAACATCCCTACACCCCCACATATACACAACATGTTCAGTACCCCCACATATCCACAACATGTTCAATACCACCACATATCCACAACATGTTCAATACCCCCACATATCCACATCACAACATGTTCAATACCAACATGTTCCATACCACCACATATCCACAACATGTTCAATACCACCACATATCCACAACATGTTCAATACCACCACATATCCACAACATGTTCAATATCACCACATATCCACAACATGTTCAATACCTCCACATATCCACAACATGTTCAATACCAGCACATATCCACATCACAACATGTTCAATACCACCACATATCCACAACACATGTTCAATACCCACAACATGTTCAATACCACCACATATCCACAACACAACATGTTCAATACCCCCACATATCCACATCACAACATGTTCAATACCACCAAATATCCACAACACAACATGTTTAATACCCCCACATATCCACATCACAACATGTTCAATACCTCCACATATCCACAACATGTTCAATACTACCACATATCCACAACATGTTCAATACCTCCACATATCCACAACATGTTCAATACCACCACATATCCACAACATGTTCAATACCCCCACATATCCACAACACAACATGTTCAATACCACCACATATGCACAACACAACATGTTCAATACCTCCACATACCCACAACATGTTCAATAGCTCCACATACCCACAACATGTTCAATACCACCACATATCCACAACATGTTCAATACCCCCACATGTCCACAACATGTTCAATACCACAACATATCCACAAGATGTTCAATGCCTCCACATATCCACAACATGTTCAATACCTCCACATATCCACAACACGTTCAATACCACCACATATCCACAACATGTTCAATACCTCCACATATCCACAACACAACATGTTCAATACCACCACATATCCACAACACAACATGTTTAATACCACAACATATCCACAAGATGTTCAATACCACCACATATCCACAACACGTCAATACCACCACATATCCACAACATGTTCAATACCACCACATATCCACAACATGTTCAATACCACCACATATCCACAACATGTTCAATACCACCAAATATCCACATCACAACATGTTCAATACCACCAAATATCCACAACACGACATGTTTAATACCCCCACATATCCACATCACAACATGTTGTGGATATGTGCAGGTATTGAACATGTTCAATACTACCACATATCCACAACATGTTCAATACCCCCACATATCCACAACACAACATGTTCAATACCACCACATATCCACAACATGTTCAATACCACCACATATCCACAACATGTTCAATACCTCCATATATCCACAACATGTTCAATACCACCACATATCCACAACATGTTCAATGCCACCACATATCCACAACACAATATGTTAAATACCACCACATATGCACGACACAACATGTTCAATACCTCCACATACCCACAACATGTTCAATACCCCCACATATCCACAACACAACATGTTCAATACCACCACATATCCACAACATGTTCAATACCTCCACATATCCCCAACATGTTCAATACCACCACATATCCACAACATGTTCAATACCACCACATATCCACAACACAACATGTTCAATACCACCACATATGCACAACACAACATGTTCAATACCTCCACAAACCCACAACATGTTCAATAGCTCCACATACCCACAACATGTTCAATACCACCACATATCCACAACATGTTCAATACCCCCACATCTCCACAACATGTTCAATACCCCCACATCTCCACAACATGTTCAATACCTCCACATATCCACAGCATGTTCAATGCCTCCACATATCCACAACATGTTCAATACCTCCACATATCCACAACATGTTCAATACCACCACATATCCACAACATGTTCAATACCTCCACATATCCACAACACATGTTCAATACCACCAAATATCCACAACACAACATGTTTAATACCCCCACATATCCACATCACAACATGTTGTGGATATGTGCAGGTATTGAACATGTTCAATACTACCACATATCCACAACATGTTCAATACCCCCACATATCCACAACACAACATGTTCAATACCACCACATATCCACAACATGTTCAATACCACCACATATCCACAACATGTTCAATACCTCCATATATCCACAACATGTTCAATACCACCACATATCCACAACATGTTCAATGCCACCACATATCCACAACACAACATGTTAAATACCACCACATATGCACGACACAACATGTTCAATACCTCCACATACCCACAACATGTTCAATACCCCCACATATCCACAACACAACATGTTCAATACCACCACATATCCACAACATGTTCAATACCTCCACATATCCCCAACATGTTCAATACCACCACATATCCACAACATGTTCAATACCACCACATATCCACAACACAACATGTTCAATACCACCACATATGCACAACACAACATGTTCAATACCTCCACAAACCCACAACATGTTCAATAGCTCCACATACCCACAACATGTTCAATACCACCACATATCCACAACATGTTCAATACCCCCACATCTCCACAACATGTTCAATACCCCCACATCTCCACAACATGTTCAATACCTCCACATATCCACAGCATGTTCAATGCCTCCACATATCCACAACATGTTCAATACCTCCACATATCCACAACATGTTCAATACCACCACATATCCACAACATGTTCAATACCTCCACATATCCACAACACAACATGTTCAATACCACCACATATCCACAACACAATATGTTTAATACCACAACATATCCACAAGATGTTCAATACCACCACATATCCACAACACGTCAATACCACCACATATCCACAACATGTTCAATACCACCACATATCCACAACATGTTCAATACCACCACATATCCACAACATGTTCAATACCACCAAATATCCACATCACAACATGTTCAATACCACCAAATATCCACAACACAACATGTTTAATACCCCCACATATCCACATCACAACATGTTGTGGATATGTGCAGGTATTGAACATGTTCAATACTACCACATATCCACAACATGTTCAATACCCCCACATATCCACAACACAACATGTTCAATACCACCACATATCCACAACATGTTCAATACCACCACATATCCACAACATGTTCAATACCTCCATATAGCCACAACATGTTCAATACCACCACATATCCACAACATGTTCAATGCCACCACATATCCACAACACAAAATGTTCAATACCACCACATATGCACAACACAACATGTTCAATACCTCCACATACCCACAACATGTTCAATACCCCCACATATCCACAACACAACATGTTCAATACCACCACATATCCACAACATGTTCAATACCTCCACATATCCCCAACATGTTCAATACCACCACATATCCACAACATGTTCAATACCACCACATATCCACAACACAACATGTTCAATACCACCACATATGCACAACACAACATGTTCAATACCACCACATATCCACAACATGTTTAATACCTCCACATTCCCACAACATGTTCAATAGCTCCACATATCCACAACATGTTCAATACCACCACATATCCACAACATGTTCAATACCTCCACATATCCACAACACAACATGTTCAATACCACCACATATCCACAACATGTTTAATACCACCACATATCCACAACATGTTCAATACCTCCACATATCCACAACATGGTCAATACCACCACATATCCACAACATGTTCAATACCCCCACATATCCACAACACAACATGTTCAATACCACCACATATCCACAACATGTTTAATACCACCACATATCCACAACATGTTCAATACCTCCACATATCCACAACATGTTCAATACCACCACATATCCACAACATGTTCAATACCACCACATATCCACAACACAACATGTTCAATACCACCACATATGCACAACACAACATGTTCAATACCTCCACATACCCACAACATGTTCAATAGCTCCACATACCCACAACATGTTCAATACCACCACATATCCACAACATGTTCAATACCCCCACATCTCCACAACATGTTCAATACCACCACATATCCACAACATGTTCAATACCTCCACATATCCACAACATGTTCAATACCAGCACATATCCACATCACAACATGTTCAATACCACCACATATCCACAACACATGTTCAATACCCACAACATGTTCAATACCACCACATATCCACAACACAACATGTTCAATACCCCCACATATCCACATCACAACATGTTCAATACCACCAAATATCCACAACACAACATGTTTAATACCCCCACATATCCACATCACAACATGTTCAATACCTCCACATATCCACAACATGTTCAATACTACCACATATCCACAACATGTTCAATACCTCCACATATCCACAACATGTTCAATACCACCACATATCCACAACATGTTCAATACCCCCACATATCCACAACACAACATGTTCAATACCACCACATATGCACAACACAACATGTTCAATACCTCCACATACCCACAACATGTTCAATAGCTCCACATACCCACAACATGTTCAATACCACCACATATCCACAACATGTTCAATACCCCCACATGTCCACAACATGTTCAATACCACAACATATCCACAAGATGTTCAATGCCTCCACATATCCACAACATGTTCAATACCTCCACATATCCACAACACGTTCAATACCACCACATATCCACAACATGTTCAATACCTCCACATATCCACAACACAACATGTTCAATACCACCACATATCCACAACACAACATGTTTAATACCACAACATATCCACAAGATGTTCAATACCACCACATATCCACAACACGTCAATACCACCACATATCCACAACATGTTCAATACCACCACATATCCACAACATGTTCAATACCACCACATATCCACAACATGTTCAATACCACCAAATATCCACATCACAACATGTTCAATACCACCAAATATCCACAACACGACATGTTTAATACCCCCACATATCCACATCACAACATGTTGTGGATATGTGCAGGTATTGAACATGTTCAATACTACCACATATCCACAACATGTTCAATACCCCCACATATCCACAACACAACATGTTCAATACCACCACATATCCACAACATGTTCAATACCACCACATATCCACAACATGTTCAATACCTCCATATATCCACAACATGTTCAATACCACCACATATCCACAACATGTTCAATGCCACCACATATCCACAACACAATATGTTAAATACCACCACATATGCACGACACAACATGTTCAATACCTCCACATACCCACAACATGTTCAATACCCCCACATATCCACAACACAACATGTTCAATACCACCACATATCCACAACATGTTCAATACCTCCACATATCCCCAACATGTTCAATACCACCACATATCCACAACATGTTCAATACCACCACATATCCACAACACAACATGTTCAATACCACCACATATGCACAACACAACATGTTCAATACCTCCACAAACCCACAACATGTTCAATAGCTCCACATACCCACAACATGTTCAATACCACCACATATCCACAACATGTTCAATACCCCCACATCTCCACAACATGTTCAATACCCCCACATCTCCACAACATGTTCAATACCTCCACATATCCACAGCATGTTCAATGCCTCCACATATCCACAACATGTTCAATACCTCCACATATCCACAACATGTTCAATACCACCACATATCCACAACATGTTCAATACCTCCACATATCCACAACACATGTTCAATACCACCAAATATCCACAACACAACATGTTTAATACCCCCACATATCCACATCACAACATGTTGTGGATATGTGCAGGTATTGAACATGTTCAATACTACCACATATCCACAACATGTTCAATACCCCCACATATCCACAACACAACATGTTCAATACCACCACATATCCACAACATGTTCAATACCACCACATATCCACAACATGTTCAATACCTCCATATATCCACAACATGTTCAATACCACCACATATCCACAACATGTTCAATGCCACCACATATCCACAACACAACATGTTAAATACCACCACATATGCACGACACAACATGTTCAATACCTCCACATACCCACAACATGTTCAATACCCCCACATATCCACAACACAACATGTTCAATACCACCACATATCCACAACATGTTCAATACCTCCACATATCCCCAACATGTTCAATACCACCACATATCCACAACATGTTCAATACCACCACATATCCACAACACAACATGTTCAATACCACCACATATGCACAACACAACATGTTCAATACCTCCACAAACCCACAACATGTTCAATAGCTCCACATACCCACAACATGTTCAATACCACCACATATCCACAACATGTTCAATACCCCCACATCTCCACAACATGTTCAATACCCCCACATCTCCACAACATGTTCAATACCTCCACATATCCACAGCATGTTCAATGCCTCCACATATCCACAACATGTTCAATACCTCCACATATCCACAACATGTTCAATACCACCACATATCCACAACATGTTCAATACCTCCACATATCCACAACATGTTCAATACCACCACATATCCACAACATGTTCAATACCACCACATATCCACAACATGTTCAATACCTCCACATATCCCCAACATGTTCAATACCACCACATATCCACAACATGTTCAATACCACCACATATCCACAACACAACATGTTCAATACCACCACATATGCACAACACAACATGTTCAATACCTCCACAAACCCACAACATGTTCAATAGCTCCACATACCCACAACATGTTCAATACCACCACATATCCACAACATGTTCAATACCCCCACATCTCCACAACATGTTCAATACCCCCACATCTCCACAACATGTTCAATACCTCCACATATCCACAGCATGTTCAATGCCTCCACATATCCACAACATGTTCAATACCTCCACATATCCACAACATGTTCAATACCACCACATATCCACAACATGTTCAATACCTCCACATATCCACAACATGTTCAATACCACCACATATCCACAACATGTTCAATACCTCCACATATCCACAACACAACATGTTCAATACCACCACATATCCACAACACAATATGTTTAATACCACAACATATCCACAAGATGTTCAATACCACCACATATCCACAACACGTCAATACCACCACATATCCACAACATGTTCAATACCACCACATATCCACAACATGTTCAATACCACCACATATCCACAACATGTTCAATACCACCAAATATCCACATCACAACATGTTCAATACCACCAAATATCCACAACACAACATGTTTAATACCCCCACATATCCACATCACAACATGTTGTGGATATGTGCAGGTATTGAACATGTTCAATACTACCACATATCCACAACATGTTCAATACCCCCACATATCCACAACACAACATGTTCAATACCACCACATATCCACAACATGTTCAATACCACCACATATCCACAACATGTTCAATACCTCCATATAGCCACAACATGTTCAATACCACCACATATCCACAACATGTTCAATGCCACCACATATCCACAACACAAAATGTTCAATACCACCACATATGCACAACACAACATGTTCAATACCTCCACATACCCACAACATGTTCAATACCCCCACATATCCACAACACAACATGTTCAATACCACCACATATCCACAACATGTTCAATACCTCCACATATCCCCAACATGTTCAATACCACCACATATCCACAACATGTTCAATACCACCACATATCCACAACACAACATGTTCAATACCACCACATATGCACAACACAACATGTTCAATACCACCACATATCCACAACATGTTTAATACCTCCACATTCCCACAACATGTTCAATAGCTCCACATATCCACAACATGTTCAATACCACCACATATCCACAACATGTTCAATACCTCCACATATCCACAACACAACATGTTCAATACCACCACATATCCACAACATGTTTAATACCACCACATATCCACAACATGTTCAATACCTCCACATATCCACAACATGGTCAATACCACCACATATCCACAACATGTTCAATACCCCCACATATCCACAACACAACATGTTCAATACCACCACATATCCACAACATGTTTAATACCACCACATATCCACAACATGTTCAATACCTCCACATATCCACAACATGTTCAATACCACCACATATCCACAACATGTTCAATACCACCACATATCCACAACACAACATGTTCAATACCACCACATATGCACAACACAACATGTTCAATACCTCCACATACCCACAACATGTTCAATAGCTCCACATACCCACAACATGTTCAATACCACCACATATCCACAACATGTTCAATACCCCCACATCTCCACAACATGTTCAATACCACCACATATCCACAACATGTTCAATACCACCAAATATCCACATCACAACATGTTCAATACCACCAAATATCCACAACACAACATGTTTAATACCCCCACATATCCACATCACAACATGTTATGGATATGTAAAGGTATTGAACATGTTCAATACTACCACATATCCACAACACAACATGTTCAATACCACCACATATCCACAACATGTTCAATACCACCACATATCCACAACATGTTCCATACCTCCATATATCCACATGTTCAATACCACCACATATCCACAACATGTTCAATACCACCACATATCCACAACATGTTCAATACCTCCGTATATCCACAACATGTTCAATACCACCACATATCCACAACATGTTCAATGCCACCACATATCCACAACACAACATGTTCAATACCACCACATATGCACAACACAACATGTTCAATACCTCCACATATCCACAACATGTTCAATACCCCCACATATCCACAACACAACATGTTCAATACCACCACATATCCACAACATGTTCAATACCTCCACATATCCCCAACATGTTCAATACCACCACATATCCACAACATGTTCAATACCACCACATATCCACAACACAACATGTTCAATACCACCACATATGCACAACACAACATGTTCAATACCTCCACAAACCCACAACATGTTCAATAGCTCCACATACCCACAACATGTTCAATACCACCGCATATCCACAACATGTTCAATACCCCCACATCTCCACAACATGTTCAATACCCCCACATCTCCACAACATGTTCGATACCTCCACATATCCACAACATGTTCAATGCCTCCACATATCCACAACATGTTCAATACCTCCACATATCCACAACATGTTCAATACCACCACATATCCACAACATGTTCAATACCTCCACATATCCACAACACAACATGTTCAATACCACCACATATGCACAACACAACATGTTCAATACCTCCACATACCCACAACATGTTCAATACCCCCACATATCCACAACACAACATGTTCAATACCACCACATATCCACAACATGTTCAATACCTCCACATATCCCCAACATGTTCAATACCACCACATATCCACAACATGTTCAATACCACCACATATCCACAACACAACATGTTCAATACCACCACATATGCACAACACAACATGTTCAATACCTCCACAAACCCACAACATGTTCAATAGCTCCACATACCCACAACATGTTCAATACCACCGCATATCCACAACATGTTCAATACCCCCACATCTCCACAACATGTTCAATACCCCCACATCTCCACAACATGTTCGATACCTCCACATATCCACAACATGTTCAATGCCTCCACATATCCACAACATGTTCAATACCTCCACATATCCACAACATGTTCAATACCACCACATATCCACAACATGTTCAATACCTCCACATATCCACAACACAACATGTTCAATACCACCACATATCCACAACACAACATGTTCAATACTACCACATATCCACAACATGTTCAATACCCCCACATGTCCACAACACAACATGTTCAATACCACCACATATCCACAACATGTTTAATACCACCACATATCCACAACATGTTCAATACCTCCACATATCCACAACATGTTCAATACCACCACATATCCACAACATGTTCAATACCTCCACATATCCCCAACATGTTCAATACCACCACATATCCACAACATGTTCAATACCACCACATATCCACAACACAACATGTTCAATACCCCCACATATCCACAACACAACATGTTCAATACCACCACATATCCACAACATGTTTAATACCACCACATATCCACAACATGTTCAATACCTCCACATATCCACAACATGTTCAATACCACCACATATCCACAACATGTTCAATACCTCCACATATCCCCAACATGTTCAATACCACCACATATCCACAACATGTTCAATACCACCACATAATCACAACACAACATGTTCAATACCACCACATATGCACAACACAACATGTTCAATACCTCCACATACCCACAACATGTTCAATACCACCACATATCCACATCACAACATGTTGTGGATATGTGCAGTTATTGTTCAATACCTCCACATTCCCACAACATGTTCAATAGCTCCACATATCCACAACATGTTCAATACCTCCACATATCCACAACACAACATGTTCAATACCACCACATATCCACAACACAACATGTTCAATACCCCCACATCTCCACAACATGTTCAATACCCCCACATCTCCACAACATGTTCAATACCTCCACATATCCACAACATGTTCAATACCACCACATATCCACAACATGTTCAATACCTCCACATATCCACAACACATGTTCAATACCACCACATATCCACAACACAACATGTTCAATACCACCACATATCCATAACATAATCAATACCACCACATGTCCACAACACAACATGTTCAATACCACCACATATCCACAACACAACATGATCAATACCACCACATATCCACATCACAACATGTTGTGGATATGTGCAGGTATTGTTCAATACCTCCACATTCCCACAACATGTTCAATAGCTCCACATATCCACAACATGTTCAATACCACCACATATCCACAACATGTTCAATACCGCCACATATCCACAACACAACATGTTCAATACCACCACATATCCACAACATGTTTAATACCACCACATATCCACAACATGTTCAATACCTCCACATATCCACAACATGGTCAATACCACCACATATCCACAACATGTTCAATACCCCCACATATCCACAACACAACATGTTCAATACCACCACATATCCACAACATGTTTAATACCACCACATATCCACAACATGTTCAATACCTCCACATATCCACAACATGTTCAATACCACCACATATCCACAACATGTTCAATACCACCACATATCCACAATACAACATGTTCAATACCACCACATATGCACAACACAACATGTTCAATACCTCCACATACCCACATGTTCAATAGCTCCACATACCCACAACATGTTCAATACCACCACATATCCACAACATGTTCAATACCCCCACATCTCCACAACATGTTCAATACCACCACATATCCACAACATGTTCAATACCACCAAATATCCACATCACAACATGTTCAATACCACCAAATATCCACAACACAACATGTTTAATACCCCCACATATCCACATCACAACATGTTATGGATATGTACAGGTATTGAACATGTTCAATACTACCACATATCCACAACATGTTCAACACCCCCACATATCCACAACACAACATGTTCAATACCACCACATATCCACAACATGTTCAATACCACCACATATCCACAACATGTTCCATACCACCACATATCCACAACACAACATGTTCAATACCTCCACATACCCACAACATGTTCAATACCCCCACATATCCACAACACAACATGTTCAATACCACCACATATCCACAACATGTTCAATACCTCCACATATCCCCAACATGTTCAATACCACCACATATCCACAACATGTTCAATACCACCACATATCCACAACACAACATGTTCAATACCACCACATATGCACAACACAACATGTTCAATACCTCCACAAACCCACAACATGTTCAATAGCTCCACATACCCACAACATGTTCAATACCACCGCATATCCACAACATGTCCAATACCACCACATATCCACAACATGTTCAATACCCCCACATCTCCACAACATGTTCAATACCCCCACATCTCCACAACATGTTCAATACCACCACATATCCACAACACAACATGTTCAATACCACCACATATGCACAACACAACATGTTCAATACCACCACATATCCATAACATAATCAATACCACCACATGTCCACAACACAACATGTTCAATACCACCACATATCCACAACACAACATGATCAATACCACCACATATCCACATCACAACATGTTGTGGATATGTGCAGGTATTGTTCAATACCTCCACATTCCCACAACATGTTCAATAGCTCCAAATATCCACAACATGTTCAATACCACCACATATCCACAACATGTTCAATACCTCCACATATCCACAACACAACATGTTCAATACCACCACATATCCACAACACAACATGTTCAATACCACCACATATCCATAACATAATCAATACCACCACATATCCACATCACAACATGTTGTGGATATGTGCAGGTATTGAACATGTTCAATACTACCACCTATCCACAACATGTTCAATACCCCCACATATCCACAACACAACATGTTCAATACCACCACATATCCACAACATGTTTAATACCACCACATATCCACAACATGTTCAATACCTCCACATATCCACAACATGTTCAATACCACCACATATCCACAACATGTTCAATACCACCACATATGCACAACACAACATGTTCAATACCTCCACATACCCACAACATGTTCAATAGCTCCACATACCCACAACATGTTCAATACCACCACATATCCACAACATGTTCAATACCCCCACATCTCCACAACATGTTCAATACCACCACATATCCACAACATGTTCAATACCACCAAATATCCACATCACAACATGTTCAATACCACCACATATCCACATCACAACATGTTGTGGATATGTGCAGGTATTGAACATGTTCAATACTACCACGTATCCACAACATGTTCAATACCCCCACATATCCACAACACAACATGTTCAATACCACCACATATCCACAACATGTTCAATACCACCACATATCCATAACATGTTCCATACCTCCATATATCCACATGTTCAATACCACCACATATCCACAACATGTTCAATGCCACCACATATCCACAACACAACATGTTCAATACCACCACATATGCACAACACAACACGTTCAATACCTCCACATACCCACAACATGTTCAATACCCCCACATATCCACAACACAACATGTTCAATACCACCACATATCCACAACATGTTCAATACCTCCACATATCCCCAACATGTTCAATACCACCACATATCCACAACATGATCAATACCACCACATATCCACATCACAACATGTTGTGGATATGTGCAGGTATTGTTCAATACCTCCACATTCCCACAACATGTTCAATAGCTCCACATATCCACAACATGTTCAATACCACCACATATCCACAACATGTTCAATACCTCCACATATCCACAACACAACATGTTCAATACCACCACATATCCACAACATGTTTAATACCACCACATATCCACAACATGTT
Organism: Oncorhynchus mykiss; assembly: GCF_057628025.1. Taxonomy (NCBI): domain Eukaryota; kingdom Metazoa; phylum Chordata; class Actinopteri; order Salmoniformes; family Salmonidae; genus Oncorhynchus; species Oncorhynchus mykiss. The sequence goes on from NC_143043.1 coordinate 58,521,161, forward strand.
CAATACCTCCACATATCCACAACATGGTCAATACCACCACATATCCACAACATGTTCAATACCCCCACATATCCACAACACAACATGTTCAATACCACCACATATCCACAACATGTTTAATACCACCACATATCCACAACATGTTCAATACCTCCACATATCCACAACATGTTCAATACCACCACATATCCACAACATGTTCAATACCACCACATATCCACAATACAACATGTTCAATACCACCACATATGCACAACACAACATGTTCAATACCTCCACATACCCACATGTTCAATAGCTCCACATACCCACAACATGTTCAATACCACCACATATCCACAACATGTTCAATACCCCCACATCTCCACAACATGTTCAATACCACCACATATCCACAACATGTTCAATACCACCAAATATCCACATCACAACATGTTCAATACCACCAAATATCCACAACACAACATGTTTAATACCCCCACATATCCACATCACAACATGTTATGGATATGTACAGGTATTGAACATGTTCAATACTACCACATATCCACAACATGTTCAACACCCCCACATATCCACAACACAACATGTTCAATACCACCACATATCCACAACATGTTCAATACCACCACATATCCACAACATGTTCCATACCACCACATATCCACAACACAACATGTTCAATACCTCCACATACCCACAACATGTTCAATACCCCCACATATCCACAACACAACATGTTCAATACCACCACATATCCACAACATGTTCAATACCTCCACATATCCCCAACATGTTCAATACCACCACATATCCACAACATGTTCAATACCACCACATATCCACAACACAACATGTTCAATACCACCACATATGCACAACACAACATGTTCAATACCTCCACAAACCCACAACATGTTCAATAGCTCCACATACCCACAACATGTTCAATACCACCGCATATCCACAACATGTCCAATACCACCACATATCCACAACATGTTCAATACCCCCACATCTCCACAACATGTTCAATACCCCCACATCTCCACAACATGTTCAATACCACCACATATCCACAACACAACATGTTCAATACCACCACATATGCACAACACAACATGTTCAATACCACCACATATCCATAACATAATCAATACCACCACATGTCCACAACACAACATGTTCAATACCACCACATATCCACAACACAACATGATCAATACCACCACATATCCACATCACAACATGTTGTGGATATGTGCAGGTATTGTTCAATACCTCCACATTCCCACAACATGTTCAATAGCTCCAAATATCCACAACATGTTCAATACCACCACATATCCACAACATGTTCAATACCTCCACATATCCACAACACAACATGTTCAATACCACCACATATCCACAACACAACATGTTCAATACCACCACATATCCATAACATAATCAATACCACCACATATCCACATCACAACATGTTGTGGATATGTGCAGGTATTGAACATGTTCAATACTACCACCTATCCACAACATGTTCAATACCCCCACATATCCACAACACAACATGTTCAATACCACCACATATCCACAACATGTTTAATACCACCACATATCCACAACATGTTCAATACCTCCACATATCCACAACATGTTCAATACCACCACATATCCACAACATGTTCAATACCACCACATATGCACAACACAACATGTTCAATACCTCCACATACCCACAACATGTTCAATAGCTCCACATACCCACAACATGTTCAATACCACCACATATCCACAACATGTTCAATACCCCCACATCTCCACAACATGTTCAATACCACCACATATCCACAACATGTTCAATACCACCAAATATCCACATCACAACATGTTCAATACCACCACATATCCACATCACAACATGTTGTGGATATGTGCAGGTATTGAACATGTTCAATACTACCACGTATCCACAACATGTTCAATACCCCCACATATCCACAACACAACATGTTCAATACCACCACATATCCACAACATGTTCAATACCACCACATATCCATAACATGTTCCATACCTCCATATATCCACATGTTCAATACCACCACATATCCACAACATGTTCAATGCCACCACATATCCACAACACAACATGTTCAATACCACCACATATGCACAACACAACACGTTCAATACCTCCACATACCCACAACATGTTCAATACCCCCACATATCCACAACACAACATGTTCAATACCACCACATATCCACAACATGTTCAATACCTCCACATATCCCCAACATGTTCAATACCACCACATATCCACAACATGTTCAATACCACCACATATCCACAACACAACATGTTCAATACCACCACATATGCACAACACAACATGTTCAATACCTCCACAAACCCACAACATGTTCAATAGCTCCACATACCCACAACATGTCCAATACCACCACATATCCACAACATGTTCAATACCCCCACATCTCCACAACATGTTCAATACCCCCACATCTCCACAACATGTTCAATACCACCACATATCCACAACATGTTCAATGCCTCCACATATCCACAACATGTTCAATACCTCCACATATCCACAACATGTTCAATACCACCACATATCCACAACATGTTCAATACCTCCACATATCCACAACACAACATGTTCAATACCACCACATATCCACAACACGTCAATACCACCACATATCCACAACATGTTCAATACCACCACATATCCACAACATGTTCAATACCACCACATATCCACAACATGTTCAATACCACCAAATATCCACATCACAACATGTTCAATACCACCAAATATCCACATCACAACATGTTGTGGATATGTGCAGGTATTGAACATGTTCAATACTACCACATATCCACAACATGTTCAATACCCCCACATATCCACAACACAACATGTTCAATACCCCCACATATCCACAACATGTTCAATACCACCACATATCCACAACATGTTCAATACCTCCATATATCCACAACATGTTCAATACCACCTCATATCCACAACATGTTCAATGCCACCACATATCCACAACACAACATGTTCAATACCACCACATATGCACAACAGAACATGTTCAATACCTCCACATACCCACAACATGTTCAATACCCCCACATATCCACAACACAACATGTTCAATACCACCACATATCCACAACATGTTCAATACCACCACATATCCACAACATGTTCAATACCTCCACATATCCCCAACATGTTCAATACCACCACATATCCACAACATGTTCAATACCACCACATATCCACAACACAACATGTTCAATACCACCACATATGCACAACACAACATGTTCAATACCTCCACAAACCCACAACATGTTCAATACCCCCACATCTCCACAACATGTTCAATACCCCCACATCTCAACATGTTCAATACCTCCACATATCCACAACATGTTCAATGCCTCCACATATCCACAACATGTTCAATACCTCCACATATCCACAACATGTTCAATACCACCACATATCCACAACATGTTCAATACCTCCACATATCCACAACACAACATGTTCAATACCACCACATATCCACAACACAACATGTTCAATACCACCACATATCCATAACATAATCAATACCACCACATATCCACAACACAACATGTTCAATACCACCACATATCCACAACACAACATGTTCAATACCACCACATATCCACATCACAACATGTTGTGGATATGTGCAGGTATTGTTCAATACCTCCACATTCCCACAACATGTTCAATAGCTCCACATATCCACAACATGTTCAATACCACCACATATCCACAGCATGTTCAATACCTCCACATATCCACAACGCAACATGTTCGATACCACCACATATCCACAACACAACATGTTCAATACCACCACATATCCATAACATAATCAATACCACCACATATCCACATCACAACATGTTGTGGATATGTGCAGGTATTGAACATGTTCAATACTACCACATATCCACAACATGTTCAATACCCCCACATATCCACAACACAACATGTTCAATACCACCACATATCCACAACATGTTTAATACCACCACATATCCACAACATGTTCAATACCTCCACATATCCACAACATGTTCAATACCGCCACATATCCACAACATGTTCAATACCTCCACATATCCCCAACATGTTCAATACCACCACATATCCACAACATGTTCAATACCACCACATATCCACAACACAACATGTTCAATACCACCACATATGCACAACACAACATGTTCAATACCTCCACATACCCACAACATGTTCAATACCACCACATATCCACATCACAACATGTTGTGGATATGTGCAGGTATTGTTCAATACCTCCACATTCCCACAGCATGTTCAATACCACCACATATCCACATCACAACATGTTGTGGATATGTGCAGGTATTGTTCAATAGCTCCACATATCCACAACATGTTCAATACCTCCACATATCCACAACGCAACATGTTCAATACCACCACATATCCACAACACAACATGTTCAATACCACCACATATCCACATCACAACATGTTGTGGATATGTGCAGGTATTGAACATGTTCAATACTACCACATATCCACAACATGTTCAATACCCCCACATATCCACAACACAACATGTTCAATACCACCACATATCCACAACATGTTTAATACCACCACATATCCACAACATGTTCAATACCTCCACATATCCACAACATGTTCAATACCACCACATATCCACAACATGTTCAATACCTCCACATATCCCCAACATGTTCAATACCACCACATATCCACAACATTTTCAATACCACCACATATCCACAACACATGTTCAATACCACCACATATGCACAACACAACATGTTCAATACCTCCACATACCCACAACATGTTCAATACCACCACATATCCACATCACAACATGTTGTGGATATGTGCAGGTATTGTTCAATACCTCCACATTCCCACAACATGTTCAATAGCTCCACATATCCACAACATGTTCAATACCTCCACATATCCACAACACAACTTGTTCAATACCACCCCATATCCACAACACAACATGTTCAATACCACCACATATCCATAACATAATCAATACCACCACATATCCACAACATGTTCAATACCACCACATATCCACAACACAACATGTTCAATACCACCACATATGCACAACACAACATGTTCAATACCTCCACATACCCACAACATGTTCAATAGCTCCACATACCCACAACATGTTCAATACCACCACATATCCACAACATGTTCAATACCCCCACATCTCCACAACATGTTCAATACCCCCACATCTCCACAACATGTTCAATACCACCAAATATCCACATCACAACATGTTCAATACCACCACATATCCACATCACAACATGTTGTGGATATGTGCAGGTATTGAACATGTTCAATACTACCACGTATCCACAACATGTTCAATACCCCCACATATCCACAACACAACATGTTCAATACCACCACATATCCACAACATGTTCAATACCACCACATATCCATAACATGTTCCATACCTCCATATATCCACATGTTCAATACCACCACATATCCACAACATGTTCAATGCCACCACATATCCGCAACACAACATGTTCAATACCACCACATATGCACAACACAACACGTTCAATACCTCCACATACCCACAACATGTTCAATACCCCCACATATCCACAACACAACATGTTCAATACCACCACATATCCACAACATGTTCAATACCTCCACATATCCCCAACATGTTCAATACCACCACATATCCACAACATGTTCAATACCACCACATATCCACAACACAACATGTTCAATACCACCACATATGCACAACACAACATGTTCAATACCTCCACAAACCCACAACATGTTCAATAGCTCCACATACCCACAACATGTCCAATACCACCACATATCCACAACATGTTCAATACCTCCACATCTCCACAACATGTTCAATACCCCCACATCTCCACAACATGTTCAATACCACCACATATCCACAACATGTTCAATGCCTCCACATATCCACAACATGTTCAATACCTCCACATATCCACAACATGTTCAATACCACCACATATCCACAACATGTTCAATACCTCCACATATCCACAACACAACATGTTCAATACCACCACATATCCACAACACAACATGTTTAATACCACAACATATCCACAAGATGTTCAATACCACCACATATCCACAACACGTCAATACCACCACATATCCACAACATGTTCAATACCACCACATATCCACAACATGTTCAATACCACCACATATCCACAACATGTTCAATACCACCAAATATCCACATCACAACATGTTCAATACCACCAAATATCCACAACACAACATGTTTAATACCCCCACATATCCACATCACAACATGTTGTGGATATGTGCAGGTATTGAACATGTTCAATACTACCACATATCCACAACATGTTCAATACCCCCACATATCCACAACACAACATGTTCAATACCCCCACATATCCACAACATGTTCAATACCACCACATATCCACAACATGTTCAATACCTCCATATATCCACAACATGTTCAATACCACCTCATATCCACAACATGTTCAATGCCACCACATATCCACAACACAACATGTTCAATACCACCACATATGCACAACACAACATGTTCAATACCTCCACATACCCACAACATGTTCAATACCCCCACATATCCACAACACAACATGTTCAATACCACCACATATCCACAACATGTTCAATACCACCACATATCCACAACATGTTCAATACCTCCACATATCCCCAACATGTTCAATACCACCACATATCCACAACATGTTCAATACCACCACATATCCACAACACAACATGTTCAATACCACCACATATGCACAACACAACATGTTCAATACCTCCACAAACCCACAACATGTTCAATACCCCCACATCTCCACAACATGTTCAATACCCCCACATCTCAACATGTTCAATACCTCCACATATCCACAACATGTTCAATGCCTCCACATATCCACAACATGTTCAATACCTCCACATATCCACAACATGTTCAATACCATCACATATCCACAACATGTTCAATACCTCCACATATCCACAACACAACATGTTCAATACCACCACATATCCACAACACAACATGTTCAATACCACCACATATCCACAACACAACATGTTCAATACCACCACATATCCACAACATGTTCAATACCACCACATATCCACAGCATGTTCAATACCTCCACATATCCACAACGCAACATGTTCAATACCACCACATATCCACAACATGTTCAATACCACCACATATCCACAGCATGTTCAATACCTCCACATATCCACAACGCAACATGTTCAATACCACCACATATCCACAACACAACATGTTCAATACCACCACATATCCATAACATAATCAATACCACCACATATCCACATCACAACATGTTGTGGATATGTGCAGGTATTGAACATGTTCAATACTACCACATATCCACAACATGTTCAATACCCCCACATATCCACAACACAACATGTTCAATACCACCACATATCCACAACATGTTTAATACCACCACATATCCACAACATGTTCAATACCTCCACATATCCACAACATGTTCAATACCGCCACATATCCACAACATGTTCAATACCTCCACATATCCCCAACATGTTCAATACCACCACATATCCACAACATGTTCAATACCACCACATATCCACAACACAACATGTTCAATACCACCACATATGCACAACACAACATGTTCAATACCTCCACATACCCACAACATGTTCAATACCACCACATATCCACATCACAACATGTTGTGGATATGTGCAGGTATTGTTCAATACCTCCACATTCCCACAGCATGTTCAATACCACCACATATCCACATCACAACATGTTGTGGATATGTGCAGGTATTGTTCAATACCTCCACATATCCACAACGCAACATGTTCAATACCACCACATATCCACAACACAACATGTTCAATACCACCACATATCCACAACATGTTCAATACCACCACATATCCACAACATGTTCAATACCTCCACATATCCCCAACATGTTCAATACCACCACATATCCACAACATGTTCAATACCACCACATATCCACAACACAACATGTTCAATACCACCACATATGCACAACACAACATGTTCAATACCTCCACAAACCCACAACATGTTCAATACCCCCACATCTCCACAACATGTTCAATACCCCCACATCTCAACATGTTCAATACCTCCACATATCCACAACATGTTCAATGCCTCCACATATCCACAACATGTTCAATACCTCCACATATCCACAACATGTTCAATACCATCACATATCCACAACATGTTCAATACCTCCACATATCCACAACACAACATGTTCAATACCACCACATATCCACAACACAACATGTTCAATACCACCACATATCCACAACACAACATGTTCAATACCACCACATATCCACAACATGTTCAATACCACCACATATCCACAGCATGTTCAATACCTCCACATATCCACAACGCAACATGTTCAATACCACCACATATCCACAACACAACATGTTCAATACCACCACATATCCATAACATAATCAATACCACCACATATCCACATCACAACATGTTGTGGATATGTGCAGGTATTGAACATGTTCAATACTACCACATATCCACAACATGTTCAATACCCCCACATATCCACAACACAACATGTTCAATACCACCACATATCCACAACATGTTTAATACCACCACATATCCACAACATGTTCAATACCTCCACATATCCACAACATGTTCAATACCGCCACATATCCACAACATGTTCAATACCTCCACATATCCCCAACATGTTCAATACCACCACATATCCACAACATGTTCAATACCACCACATATCCACAACACAACATGTTCAATACCACCACATATGCACAACACAACATGTTCAATACCTCCACATACCCACAACATGTTCAATACCACCACATATCCACATCACAACATGTTGTGGATATGTGCAGGTATTGTTCAATACCTCCACATTCCCACAGCATGTTCAATACCACCACATATCCACATCACAACATGTTGTGGATATGTGCAGGTATTGTTCAATAGCTCCACATATCCACAACATGTTCAATACCTCCACATATCCACAACGCAACATGTTCAATACCACCACATATCCACAACACAACATGTTCAATACCACCACATATCCATAACATAATCAATACCACCACATATCCACATCACAACATGTTGTGGATATGTGCAGGTATTGAACATGTTCAATACTACCACATATCCACAACATGTTCAATACCCCCACATATCCACAACACAACATGTTCAATACCACCACATATCCACAACATGTTTAATACCACCACATATCCACAACATGTTCAATACCTCCACATATCCACAACATGTTCAATACCACCACATATCCACAACATGTTCAATACCTCCACATATCCCCAACATGTTCAATACCACCACATATCCACAACATTTTCAATACCACCACATATCCACAACACAACATGTTCAATACCACCACATATGCACAACACAACATGTTCAATACCTCCACATACCCACAACATGTTCAATACCACCACATATCCATATCACAACATGTTGTGGATATGTGCAGGTATTGTTCAATACCTCCACATTCCCACAACATGTTCAATAGCTCCACATATCCACAACATGTTCAATACCTCCACATATCCACAACGCAACATGTTCAATACCACCACATATCCACAACACAACATGTTCAATACCACCACATATCCATAACATAATCAATACCACCACATATCCACATCACAACATGTTGTGGATATGTGCAGGTATTGAACATGTTCAATACTACCACATATCCACAACATGTTCAATACCCCCACATATCCACAACATGTTCAATAGCTCCACATATCCACAACATGTTCAATACCTCCACATATCCACAACACAACTTGTTCAATACCACCCCATATCCACAACACAACATGTTCAATACTACCACATATCCACAACATGTTCAATACCCCCACATATCCACAACACAACATGTTCAATACCCCCACATCTCCACAACATGTTCAATACCCCCACATCTCCACAACATGTTCAATACCTCCACATATCCACAACATGTTCAATGCCTCCACATATCCACAACATGTTCAATACCTCCACATATCCACAACATGTTCAATACCACCACATATCCACAACATGTTCAATACCTCCACATATCCTCAACACAACATGTTCAATACCACCACATATCCACAACACAACATGTTCAATACCACCACATATCCATAACATAATCAATACCACCACATATCCACAACATGTTCAATACAGCCACATATCCACAACATGTTCAATACCTCCACATATCCCCAACATGTTCAATACCACCACATATCCACAACATGTTCAATACCACCACATATCCACAACACAACATGTTCAATACCACCACATATGCACAACACAACATGTTCAATACCTCCACATACCCACAACATGTTCAATACCACCACATATCCACATGTTCAATACCCCCACATCTCCACAACATGTTCAATACCCCCACATCTCCACAACATGTTCAATACCTCCACAAACCCACAACATGTTCAATAGCTCCACATACCCACAACATGTTCAATACCACCGCATATCCACAACATGTTCAATACCCCCACATCTCCACAACATGTTCAATACCCCCACATCTCCACAACATGTTCAATACCTCCACATATCCACAACATGTTCAATGCCTCCACATATCCACAACATGTTCAATACCTCCACATATCCACAACATGTTCAATACCACCACATATCCACAACATGTTCAATACCTCCACATATCCACAACACAACATGTTCAATACCACCACATATCCACAACACAACATGTTCAATACCACCACATATCCATAACATAATCAATACCACCACATATCCACAACTCAACATGTTCAATACCACCACATATCCTCAACACAACATGTTCAATACCACCACATATGCACAACACAACATGTTCAATACCTCCACATACCCACAACATGTTCAATAGCTCCACATACCCACAACATGTTCAATACCACCACATATCCACAACATGTTCAATACCCCCACATCTCCACAACATGTTCAATAACCCCACATCTCCACAACATGTTCAATACCTCCACATATCCACAACATGTTCAATGCCTCCACATATCCACAACATGTTCAATACCTCCACATATCCACAACATGTTCAATAACACCACATATCCACAACATGTTCAATACCTCCACATATCCACAACACATGTTCAATACCACCACATATCCACAACACAACATGTTCAATACCACCACATATCCATAACATAATCAATACCACCACATATCCACAACACAACACGTCAATACCACCACATATCCACAACATGTTCAATACCACCACATATCCACAACATTTTCAATACCCCCACATATCCACAACACAACATGTTCAATACCACCACATATCCACTACATGTTCAATACCCCCACATATCCACAACACAACATGTTCAATACCACCACATATCCACAACACGTTCAATACCACCACATATCCACAACACAACATGTTCAATACCACCACATATCCACAACACAACATGTTCAATACCTCCACATTCCCACAACATGTTCAATAGCTCCACATATCCACAACATGTTCAATGCCTCCACATATCCACAACATGTTCAATACCTCCACATATCCACAACATGTTCAATACCACCACATATCCACAACATGTTCAATACCTCCACATATCCACAACACAACATGTTCAATACCACCACATATCCATAACATAATCAATACCACCACATATCCACAACACAACATGTTCAATACCACCACATATCCACAACACAACATGTTCAATACCACCACATATGCACAACACAACATGTTCAATACCTCCACATACCCACAACATGTTCAATAGCTCCACATACCCACAACATGTTCAATACCACCACATATCCACAACATGTTCAATACCCCCACATCTCCACAACATGTTCAATAACCCCACATCTCCACAACATGTTCAATACCTCCACATATCCACAACATGTTCAATGCCTCCACATATCCACAACATGTTCAATACCTCCACATATCCACAACATGTTCAATAACACCACATATCCACAACATGTTCAATACCTCCACATATCCACAACACATGTTCAATACCACCACATATCCACAACACAACATGTTCAATACCACCACATATCCATAACATAATCAATACCACCACATATCCACAACACAACACGTCAATACCACCACATATCCACAACATGTTCAATACCACCACATATCCACAACATTTTCAATACCCCCACATATCCACAACACAACATGTTCAATACCACCACATATCCACTACATGTTCAATACCCCCACATATCCACAACACAACATGTTCAATACCACCACATATCCACAACACGTTCAATACCACCACATATCCACAACACAACATGTTCAATACCACCACATATCCACAACACAACATGTTCAATACCTCCACATTCCCACAACATGTTCAATAGCTCCACATATCCACAACATGTTCAATACCACCACATATCCACAACATGTTCAATACCTCCACATATCCACAACACAACATGTTCAATACCACCACATATCCACAACACAACATGTTCAATAACACCACATATCCATAACATAATCAATACCACCACATATCCACAACACAACATGTTTAATACCACAACATATCCACAAGATGTTCAATACCAACACATGTTCAATACTACCACAAATCCACAACACATGTTCAATACTACCACATATCCACATCATGTTCAATACCACAACATATCCACAACATGTTCAACACCACCACATATCCACATCACAACATGTTCAATACCACCACATTTCCACAACACAGCATGTTTAATACCACAACATATCCACAACATGTTCAAACCCACCACATATCCCTGAACTTCCGGCGCCGACAGAGATGGCCGCCTCGCTTCGCGTTCCTAGGAAACTATGCAGTTTTTTGTTTTTTTACGTGTTATTTCTTACATTAGTACCCCAGGTCATCTTAGGTTTCATTACATACAGTCGAGAAGAACTACTGAATATAAGATCAGCGTCAACTCACCATCAGTACGACCAAGAATATGTTTTTCGCGACGCGGATCCTGTGTTCTGCCTTACAAACAGGACAACGGAGTGGACGCTATGCAGCGACCCAAAAAAACGACTCCGAAAGAGAGGGAAACGAGGCGGTCTGGAAACTGGAAACGATTTATCCGGAGGCTGCATTCATTGTAGCTGGGGATTTTAACAAGGTTAATCTGAAAACAAGACTCCCTAAATTTTATCAGCATATCGATTGCGCAACCAGGGGTGGAAAGACCTTGGATCATTGTTACTCTAACTTCCGCGACGCATATAAGGCCCTGCCCCGCCCCCCTTTCGGAAAAGCTGACCACGACTCCATTTTGTTGATCCCTGCCTACAGACAGAAACTAAAACAAGAGGCTCCCACGCTGAGGTCTGTCCAACGCTGGTCCGACCAAGCTGACTCCACACTCCAAGACTGCTTCCATCACGTGGACTGGGAGATGTTTCGTATTGCGTCAGATAACATTGACGAATACACTGATTCGGTGTGCGAGTTCATTAGAACGTGCGTTGAAGATGTCGTTCCCATAGCAACGATTAAAACATTCCCTAACCAGAAACCGTGGATTGATGGCAGCATTCGTGTGAAACTGAAAGCGCGAACCACTGCTTTTAATCAGGGCAAGGTGTCTGGTAACATGACCGAATACAAACAGTGCAGCTATTCCCTCCGCAAGGCTATCAAACAAGCTAAGCGCCAGTACAGAGACAAAGTAGAATCTCAATTCAACGGCTCAGACACAAGAGGCATGTGGCAGGGTCTACAGTCAATCACGGACTACAGGAAGAAATCCAGCCCAGTCACGGACCAGGATGTCTTGCTCCCATGCAGACTAAATGACTTTTTTGCCCGCTTTGAGGACAATACAGTGCCACTGACACGGCCTGCTACGAAAACATGCGGTCTCTCCTTCACTGCAGCCGAGGTGAGTAAGACATTTAAACGTGTTAACCCTCGCAAGGCTGCAGGCCCAGACGGCATCCCCAGCCGCGCCCTCAGAGCATGCGCAGACCAGCTGGCCGGTGTGTTTACAGACATATTCAATCAATCCCTATACCAGTCTGCTGTTCCCACATGCTTCAAGAGGGCCACCATTGTTCCTGTTCCCAAGAAAGCTAAGGTAACTGAGCTAAACGACTACCGCCCCGTAGCACTCACATCCGTCATCATGAAGTGCTTTGAGAGACTAGTCAAGGACCATATCACCTCCACCCTACCTGACACCCTAGACCCACTCCAATTTGCTTACGGCCCAAATAGGTCCACAGACGATGCAATCTCAACCACACTGCACACTGCCCTAACCCATCTGGACAAGAGGAATACCTATGTGAGAATGCTGTTCATCGACTACAGCTCGGCATTCAACACCATAGTACCCTCCAAGCTCGTCATCAAGCTCGAGACCCTGGGTCTCGACCCCGCCCTGTGCAACTGGGTACTGGACTTCCTGACGGGCCGCCCCCAGGTGGTGAGGGTAGGCAACAACATCTCCTCCCCGCTGATCCTCAACACTGGGGCCCCACAAGGGTGCGTTCTGAGCCCTCTCCTGTACTCCCTGTTCACCCACGACTGCGTGGCCACGCACGCCTCCAACTCAATCATCAAGTTTGCGGACGACACAACAGTGGTAGGCTTGATTACCAACAACGACGAGACGGCCTACAGGGAGGAGGTGAGGACCCTCGGAGTGTGGTGTCAGGAAAATAACCTCACACTCAACGTCAACAAAACTAAGGAGATGATTGTGGACTTCAGGAAACAGCAGAGGGAACACCCCCCTATCCACATCGATGGCACGGTAGTGGAGAGGGTAGCAAGTTTTAAGTTCCTCGGCATACACATCACAGACAAACTGAATTGGTCCACTCACACAGACAGCATCGTGAAGAAGGCGCAGCAGCGCCTCTTCATCCTCAGGAGGCTGAAGAAATTTGGCTTGTCACCAAAAGCACTCACAAACTTCTACAGATGAGCTGGGACCGAGAGACTGAAAAACAGCTTCTATCTCAAGGCCATCAGACTGTTAAACAGCCACCACTAACACTGAGTGGCTGCTGCCAACACACTGACACTGACTCAACTCCAGCCACTTTAATAATGGGAATTGATGGGAAATGATGTAAATATATCACTAGCCACTTTAAACAATGCTACCTTATATAATGTTACTTACCCTACATTATTCATCTCATATGCATACGTATATACTGTACTCTATATCATCGACTGTATCCTTATGTAATACATGCATCACTAGCCACTTTAAACTATGCCACTTTGTTTACATACTCATCTCATTTGTACATACTGTACTCGATACCATCTACTGTATCTTGCCTATGCTGCTCTGTACCATCACTCATTCATATATCCTTATGTACATATTCTTTATCCCCTTACACTGTGTACAAGACAGTAGTTTTGGAATTGTTAGTTAGATTACTTGTTATTAATGCATTGTCAGAACTAGAAGCACAAGCATTTCGCTACACTCGCATTAACATCTGCTAACCATGTGTATGTGACAAATAAAATTTGATTTGATATCCACAACACATGTTCAATACCACCACATATCCACAACACAACATGTTTAATACCACAACATATCCTCAACATATTCAATACCACCACATATCCACAACACAACATGTTTAATACCACAACATATCCACAACGTGTTCAATATCACCACATATCTACAACACATTCAATAACACCACATATCCACAACACAACATGTTCAATACCACCACATATCCACAACACAACATGTTCAATACCACCACATATCCCCATGTTTAATACCACCACATATCCGCAACATGTTCAATACCACAACATGTTCAATACCACCACATATCCACAACACAACATGTTCAATACCACCACATATCCCCCATGTTCAATAACACCACATATCCACAACACATGTTCAATACCACCACATATCCACAACACAACATGTTCAATACCACCACATATCCACAACATGTTCAATACCCCCACATATCCACAACACAAAATGTTTAATACCACCACATATCCACATCACAACATGTTCAATACCACCACATATCCACAAGATGTTCAATACCTCCACATATCCACAACATGTTCAATACCACCACATATCCACAACATGTAAAATACCCCCACATATCCACAACAAAACATGTTCAATACCACCACATATCCACAACACAACATGTTCAATACCTCCACATACTCACAACATGTTCAATACCTCCACATACTCACAACATGTTCAATACCTCCACACATCCACAACATGTTCAATACCACCACATATCCACAACATGTTTAATACCTCCACATATCCACAACATGTTAAATACCTCCACATATCCACAACATGTTCAATACCACCACATACTCACAACATGTTCAATACCTCCACATATCCACAACATGTTCAATACCACCACATTTCCACAACATGTTAAATACCTCCACATATCCACATCACAACATGTTCAATACCACCACATATCCACATCACAACATGTTGTGGATATGTGCAGGTATTGAACATGTTCAATACTACCACGTATCCACAACATGTTCAATACCCCCACATATCCACAACACAACATGTTCAATACCACCACATATCCACAACATGTTCAATACCACCACATATCCATAACATGTTCCATACCTCCATATATCCACATGTTCAATACCACCACATATCCACAACATGTTCAATGCCACCACATATCCACAACACAACATGTTCAATACCACCACATATGCACAACACAACACGTTCAATACCTCCACATACCCACAACATGTTCAATACCCCCACATATCCACAACACAACATGTTCAATACCACCACATATCCACAACATGTTCAATACCTCCACATATCCCCAACATGTTCAATACCACCACATATCCACAACATGTTCAATACCACCACATATCCACAACACAACATGTTCAATACCACCACATATGCACAACACAACATGTTCAATACCTCCACAAACCCACAACATGTTCAATAGCTCCACATACCCACAACATGTCCAATACCACCACATATCCACAACATGTTCAATACCACCACATATCCACAACACAACATGTTCAATACCCCCACATCTCCACAACATGTTCAATACCACCACATATCCACAACATGTTCAATGCCTCCACATATCCACAACATGTTCAATACCTCCACATATCCACAACATGTTCAATACCACCACATATCCACAACATGTTCAATACCTCCACATATCCACAACACAACATGTTCAATACCACCACATATCCACAACACAACATGTTTAATACCACAACATATCCACAAGATGTTCAATACCACCACATATCCACAACACGTCAATACCACCACATATCCACAACATGTTCAATACCACCACATATCCACAACATGTTCAATACCACCAAATATCCACATCACAACATGTTCAATACCACCAAATATCCACAACACAACATGTTTAATACCCCCACATATCCACATCACAACATGTTGTGGATATGTGCAGGTATTGAACATGTTCAATACTACCACATATCCACAACATGTTCAATACCCCCACATATCCACAACACAACATGTTCAATACCCCCACATATCCACAACATGTTCAATACCACCACATATCCACAACATGTTCAATACCTCCATATATCCACAACATGTTCAATACCACCTCATATCCACAACATGTTCAATGCCACCACATATCCACAACACAACATGTTCAATACCACCACATATGCACAACACAACATGTTCAATACCTCCACATACCCACAACATGTTCAATACCCCCACATATCCACAACACAACATGTTCAATACCACCACATATCCACAACATGTTCAATACCACCACATATCCACAACATGTTCAATACCTCCACATATCCCCAACATGTTCAATACCACCACATATCCACAACATGTTCAATACCACCACATATCCACAACACAACATGTTCAATACCACCACATATGCACAACACAACATGTTCAATACCTCCACAAACCCACAACATGTTCAATACCCCCACATCTCCACAACATGTTCAATACCCCCACATCTCAACATGTTCAATACCTCCACATATCCACAACATGTTCAATGCCTCCACATATCCACAACATGTTCAATACCTCCACATATCCACAACATGTTCAATACCATCAAATATCCACAACATGTTCAATACCTCCACATATCCACAACACAACATGTTCAATACCACCACATATCCACAACACAACATGTTCAATACCACCACATATCCACAACACAACATGTTCAATACCACCACATATCCACAACATGTTCAATACCACCACATATCCACAGCATGTTCAATACCTCCACATATCCACAACGCAACATGTTCAATACCACCACATATCCACAACATGTTCAATACCACCACATATCCACAGCATGTTCAATACCTCCACATATCCACAACGCAACATGTTCAATACCACCACATATCCACAACACAACATGTTCAATACCACCACATATCCATAACATAATCAATGCCACCACATATCCACATCACAACATGTTGTGGATATGTGCAGGTATTGAACATGTTCAATACTACCACATATCCACAACATGTTCAATACCCCCACATATCCACAACACAACTTGTTCAATACCACCACATATCCACAACATGTTTAATACCACCACATATCCACAACATGTTCAATACCTCCACATATCCACAACATGTTCAATACCGCCACATATCCACAACATGTTCAATACCTCCACATATCCCCAACATGTTCAATACCACCACATATCCACAACATGTTCAATACCACCACATATCCACAACACAACATGTTCAATACCACCACATATGCACAACACAACATGTTCAATACCTCCACATACCCACAACATGTTCAATACCACCACATATCCACATCACAACATGTTGTGGATATGTGCAGGTATTGTTCAATACCTCCACATTCCCACAGCATGTTCAATACCACCACATATCCACATCACAACATGTTGTGGATATGTGCAGGTATTGTTCAATAGCTCCACATATCCACAACATGTTCAATACCTCCACATATCCACAACGCAACATGTTCAATACCACCACATATCCACAACACAACATGTTCAATACCACCACATATCCATAACATAATCAATACCACCACATATCCACATCACAACATGTTGTGGATATGTGCAGGTATTGAACATGTTCAATACTACCACATATCCACAACATGTTCAATACCCCCACATATCCACAACACAACATGTTCAATACCACCACATATCCACAACATGTTTAATACCACCACATATCCACAACATGTTCAATACCTCCACATATCCACAACATGTTCAATACCACCACATATCCACAACATGTTCAATACCTCCACATATCCCCAACATGTTCAATACCACCACATATCCACAACATTTTCAATACCACCACATATCCACAACACAACATGTTCAATACCACCACATATGCACAACACAACATGTTCAATACCTCCACATACCCACAACATGTTCAATACCACCACATATCCATATCACAACATGTTGTGGATATGTGCAGGTATTGTTCAATACCTCCACATTCCCACAACATGTTCAATAGCTCCACATATCCACAACATGTTCAATACCTCCACATATCCACAACACAACTTGTTCAATACCACCCCATATCCACAACACAACATGTTCAATACCACCACATATCCATAACATAATCAATACCACCACATATCCACATCACAACATGTTGTGGATATGTGCAGGTGTTGAACATGTTCAATACTACCACATATCCACAACATGTTCAATACCCCCACATATCCACAACACAACATGTTCAATACCCCCACATCTCCACAACATGTTCAATACCCCCACATCTCCACAACATGTTCAATACCTCCACATATCCACAACATGTTCAATGCCTCCACATATCCACAACATGTTCAATACCTCCACATATCCACAACATGTTCAATACCTCCACATATCCTCAACACAACATGTTCAATACCACCACATATCCACAACACAACATGTTCAATACCACCGCATATCCATAACATAATCAATACCACCACATATCCACAACATGTTCAATACAGCCACATATCCACAACATGTTCAATACCTCCACATATCCCCAACATGTTCAATACCACCACATATCCACAACATGTTCAATACCACCACATATCCACAACACAACATGTTCAATACCACCACATATGCACAACACAACATGTTCAATACCTCCACATACCCACAACATGTTCAATACCACCACATATCCACATGTTCAATACCCCCACATCTCCACATGTTCAATACCCCCACATCTCCACAACATGTTCAATACCTCCACAAACCCACAACATGTTCAATAGCTCCACATACCCACAACATGTTCAATACCACCGCATATCCACAACATGTTCAATACCCCCACATCTCCACAACATGTTCAATACCCCCACATCTCCACAACATGTTCAATACCTCCACATATCCACAACATGTTCAATGCCTCCACATATCCACAACATGTTCAATACCTCCACATATCCACAACATGTTCAATACCACCACATATCCACAACATGTTCAATACCTCCATATATCCACAACACAACATGTTCAATACCACCACATATCCACAACACAACATGTTCAATACCACCACATATCCATAACATAATCAATACCACCACATATCCACAACACAACATGTTCAATACCACCACATATCCACAACACAACATGTTCAATACCACCACATATGCACAACACAACATGTTCAATACCTCCACATACCCACAACATGTTCAATAGCTCCACATACCCACAACATGTTCAATACCACCACATATCCACAACATGTTCAATACCCCCACATCTCCACAACATGTTCAATAACCCCACATCTCCACAACATGTTCAATACCTCCACATATCCACAACATGTTCAATGCCTCCACATATCCACAACATGTTCAATACCTCCACATATCCACAACATGTTCAATAACACCACATATCCACAACATGTTCAATACCTCCACATATCCACAACACATGTTCAATACCACCACATATCCACAACACAACATGTTCAATACCACCACATATCCATAACATAATCAATACCACCACATATCCACAACACAACACGTCAATACCACCACATATCCACAACATGTTCAATACCACCACATATCCACAACATTTTCAATACCCCCACATATCCACAACACAACATGTTCAATACCACCACATATCCACAACATGTTCAATACCACCAAATATCCACATCACAACATGTTCAATACCACCAAATATCCACAACACAACATGTTTAATACCCCCACATATCCACATCACAACATGTTGTGGATATGTGCAGGTATTGAACATGTTCAATACTACCACATATCCACAACATGTTCAATACCCCCACATATCCACAACACAACATGTTCAATACCCCCACATATCCACAACATGTTCAATACCACCACATATCCACAACATGTTCAATACCTCCATATATCCACAACATGTTCAATACCACCTCATATCCACAACATGTTCAATGCCACCACATATCCACAACACAACATGTTCAATACCACCACATATGCACAACACAACATGTTCAATACCTCCACATACCCACAACATGTTCAATACCCCCACATATCCACAACACAACATGTTCAATACCACCACATATCCACAACATGTTCAATACCACCACATATCCACAACATGTTCAATACCTCCACATATCCCCAACATGTTCAATACCACCACATATCCACAACATGTTCAATACCACCACATATCCACAACACAACATGTTCAATACCACCACATATGCACAACACAACATGTTCAATACCTCCACAAACCCACAACATGTTCAATACCCCCACATCTCCACAACATGTTCAATACCCCCACATCTCAACATGTTCAATACCTCCACATATCCACAACATGTTCAATGCCTCCACATATCCACAACATGTTCAATACCTCCACATATCCACAACATGTTCAATACCATCAAATATCCACAACATGTTCAATACCTCCACATATCCACAACACAACATGTTCAATACCACCACATATCCACAACACAACATGTTCAATACCACCACATATCCACAACACAACATGTTCAATACCACCACATATCCACAACATGTTCAATACCACCACATATCCACAGCATGTTCAATACCTCCACATATCCACAACGCAACATGTTCAATACCACCACATATCCACAACATGTTCAATACCACCACATATCCACAGCATGTTCAATACCTCCACATATCCACAACGCAACATGTTCAATACCACCACATATCCACAACACAACATGTTCAATACCACCACATATCCATAACATAATCAATGCCACCACATATCCACATCACAACATGTTGTGGATATGTGCAGGTATTGAACATGTTCAATACTACCACATATCCACAACATGTTCAATACCCCCACATATCCACAACACAACTTGTTCAATACCACCACATATCCACAACATGTTTAATACCACCACATATCCACAACATGTTCAATACCTCCACATATCCACAACATGTTCAATACCGCCACATATCCACAACATGTTCAATACCTCCACATATCCCCAACATGTTCAATACCACCACATATCCACAACATGTTCAATACCACCACATATCCACAACACAACATGTTCAATACCACCACATATGCACAACACAACATGTTCAATACCTCCACATACCCACAACATGTTCAATACCACCACATATCCACATCACAACATGTTGTGGATATGTGCAGGTATTGTTCAATACCTCCACATTCCCACAGCATGTTCAATACCACCACATATCCACATCACAACATGTTGTGGATATGTGCAGGTATTGTTCAATAGCTCCACATATCCACAACATGTTCAATACCTCCACATATCCACAACGCAACATGTTCAATACCACCACATATCCACAACACAACATGTTCAATACCACCACATATCCATAACATAATCAATACCACCACATATCCACATCACAACATGTTGTGGATATGTGCAGGTATTGAACATGTTCAATACTACCACATATCCACAACATGTTCAATACCCCCACATATCCACAACACAACATGTTCAATACCACCACATATCCACAACATGTTTAATACCACCACATATCCACAACATGTTCAATACCTCCACATATCCACAACATGTTCAATACCACCACATATCCACAACATGTTCAATACCTCCACATATCCCCAACATGTTCAATACCACCACATATCCACAACATTTTCAATACCACCACATATCCACAACACAACATGTTCAATACCACCACATATGCACAACACAACATGTTCAATACCTCCACATACCCACAACATGTTCAATACCACCACATATCCATATCACAACATGTTGTGGATATGTGCAGGTATTGTTCAATACCTCCACATTCCCACAACATGTTCAATAGCTCCACATATCCACAACATGTTCAATACCTCCACATATCCACAACACAACTTGTTCAATACCACCCCATATCCACAACACAACATGTTCAATACCACCACATATCCATAACATAATCAATACCACCACATATCCACATCACAACATGTTGTGGATATGTGCAGGTGTTGAACATGTTCAATACTACCACATATCCACAACATGTTCAATACCCCCACATATCCACAACACAACATGTTCAATACCCCCACATCTCCACAACATGTTCAATACCCCCACATCTCCACAACATGTTCAATACCTCCACATATCCACAACATGTTCAATGCCTCCACATATCCACAACATGTTCAATACCTCCACATATCCACAACATGTTCAATACCTCCACATATCCTCAACACAACATGTTCAATACCACCACATATCCACAACACAACATGTTCAATACCACCGCATATCCATAACATAATCAATACCACCACATATCCACAACATGTTCAATACAGCCACATATCCACAACATGTTCAATACCTCCACATATCCCCAACATGTTCAATACCACCACATATCCACAACATGTTCAATACCACCACATATCCACAACACAACATGTTCAATACCACCACATATGCACAACACAACATGTTCAATACCTCCACATACCCACAACATGTTCAATACCACCACATATCCACATGTTCAATACCCCCACATCTCCACAACATGTTCAATACCCCCACATCTCCACAACATGTTCAATACCTCCACAAACCCACAACATGTTCAATAGCTCCACATACCCACAACATGTTCAATACCACCGCATATCCACAACATGTTCAATACCCCCACATCTCCACAACATGTTCAATACCCCCACATCTCCACAACATGTTCAATACCTCCACATATCCACAACATGTTCAATGCCTCCACATATCCACAACATGTTCAATACCTCCACATATCCACAACATGTTCAATACCACCACATATCCACAACATGTTCAATACCTCCATATATCCACAACACAACATGTTCAATACCACCACATATCCACAACACAACATGTTCAATACCACCACATATCCATAACATAATCAATACCACCACATATCCACAACACAACATGTTCAATACCACCACATATCCACAACACAACATGTTCAATACCACCACATATGCACAACACAACATGTTCAATACCTCCACATACCCACAACATGTTCAATAGCTCCACATACCCACAACATGTTCAATACCACCACATATCCACAACATGTTCAATACCCCCACATCTCCACAACATGTTCAATAACCCCACATCTCCACAACATGTTCAATACCTCCACATATCCACAACATGTTCAATGCCTCCACATATCCACAACATGTTCAATACCTCCACATATCCACAACATGTTCAATAACACCACATATCCACAACATGTTCAATACCTCCACATATCCACAACACATGTTCAATACCACCACATATCCACAACACAACATGTTCAATACCACCACATATCCATAACATAATCAATACCACCACATATCCACAACACAACACGTCAATACCACCACATATCCACAACATGTTCAATACCACCACATATCCACAACATTTTCAATACCCCCACATATCCACAACACAACATGTTCAATACCACCACATATCCACTACATGTTCAATACCCCCACATATCCACAACACAACATGTTCAATACCACCACATATGCACAACACAACATGTTCAATACCTCCACAAACCCACAACATGTTCAATACCCCCACATCTCCACAACATGTTCAATACCCCCACATCTCAACATGTTCAATACCTCCACATATCCACAACATGTTCAATGCCTCCACATATCCACAACATGTTCAATACCTCCACATATCCACAACATGTTCAATACCATCAAATATCCACAACATGTTCAATACCTCCACATATCCACAACACAACATGTTCAATACCACCACATATCCACAACACAACATGTTCAATACCACCACATATCCACAACACAACATGTTCAATACCACCACATATCCACAACATGTTCAATACCACCACATATCCACAGCATGTTCAATACCTCCACATATCCACAACGCAACATGTTCAATACCACCACATATCCACAACATGTTCAATACCACCACATATCCACAGCATGTTCAATACCTCCACATATCCACAACGCAACATGTTCAATACCACCACATATCCACAACACAACATGTTCAATACCACCACATATCCATAACATAATCAATGCCACCACATATCCACATCACAACATGTTGTGGATATGTGCAGGTATTGAACATGTTCAATACTACCACATATCCACAACATGTTCAATACCCCCACATATCCACAACACAACTTGTTCAATACCACCACATATCCACAACATGTTTAATACCACCACATATCCACAACATGTTCAATACCTCCACATATCCACAACATGTTCAATACCGCCACATATCCACAACATGTTCAATACCTCCACATATCCCCAACATGTTCAATACCACCACATATCCACAACACAACATGTTCAATACCACCACATATGCACAACACAACATGTTCAATACCTCCACATACCCACAACATGTTCAATACCACCACATATCCACATCACAACATGTTGTGGATATGTGCAGGTATTGTTCAATACCTCCACATTCCCACAGCATGTTCAATACCACCACATATCCACATCACAACATGTTGTGGATATGTGCAGGTATTGTTCAATAGCTCCACATATCCACAACATGTTCAATACCTCCACATATCCACAACGCAACATGTTCAATACCACCACATATCCACAACATGTTCAATACCTCCACATATCCACAACATGTTCAATACCACCACATATCCACAACATGTTCAATACCTCCACATATCCCCAACATGTTCAATACCACCACATATCCACAACATTTTCAATACCACCACATATCCACAACACAACATGTTCAATACCACCACATATGCACAACACAACATGTTCAATACCTCCACATACCCACAACATGTTCAATACCACCACATATCCATATCACAACATGTTGTGGATATGTGCAGGTATTGTTCAATACCTCCACATTCCCACAACATGTTCAATAGCTCCACATATCCACAACATGTTCAATACCTCCACATATCCACAACACAACTTGTTCAATACCACCCCATATCCACAACACAACATGTTCAATACCACCACATATCCATAACATAATCAATACCACCACATATCCACATCACAACATGTTGTGGATATGTGCAGGTGTTGAACATGTTCAATACTACCACATATCCACAACATGTTCAATACCCCCACATATCCACAACACAACATGTTCAATACCCCCACATCTCCACAACATGTTCAATACCCCCACATCTCCACAACATGTTCAATACCTCCACATATCCACAACATGTTCAATGCCTCCACATATCCACAACATGTTCAATACCTCCACATATCCACAACATGTTCAATACCTCCACATATCCTCAACACAACATGTTCAATACCACCACATATCCACAACACAACATGTTCAATACCACCGCATATCCATAACATAATCAATACCACCACATATCCACAACATGTTCAATACAGCCACATATCCACAACATGTTCAATACCTCCACATATCCCCAACATGTTCAATACCACCACATATCCACAACATGTTCAATACCACCACATATCCACAACACAACATGTTCAATACCACCACATATGCACAACACAACATGTTCAATACCTCCACATACCCACAACATGTTCAATACCACCACATATCCACATGTTCAATACCCCCACATCTCCACAACATGTTCAATACCCCCACATCTCCACAACATGTTCAATACCTCCACAAACCCACAACATGTTCAATAGCTCCACATACCCACAACATGTTCAATACCACCGCATATCCACAACATGTTCAATACCCCCACATCTCCACAACATGTTCAATACCCCCACATCTCCACAACATGTTCAATACCTCCACATATCCACAACATGTTCAATGCCTCCACATATCCACAACATGTTCAATACCTCCACATATCCACAACATGTTCAATACCACCACATATCCACAACATGTTCAATACCTCCATATATCCACAACACAACATGTTCAATACCACCACATATCCACAACACAACATGTTCAATACCACCACATATCCATAACATAATCAATACCACCACATATCCACAACACAACATGTTCAATACCACCACATATCCACAACACAACATGTTCAATACCACCACATATGCACAACACAACATGTTCAATACCTCCACATACCCACAACATGTTCAATAGCTCCACATACCCACAACATGTTCAATACCACCACATATCCACAACATGTTCAATACCCCCACATCTCCACAACATGTTCAATAACCCCACATCTCCACAACATGTTCAATACCTCCACATATCCACAACATGTTCAATGCCTCCACATATCCACAACATGTTCAATACCTCCACATATCCACAACATGTTCAATAACACCACATATCCACAACATGTTCAATACCTCCACATATCCACAACACATGTTCAATACCACCACATATCCACAACACAACATGTTCAATACCACCACATATCCATAACATAATCAATACCACCACATATCCACAACACAACACGTCAATACCACCACATATCCACAACATGTTCAATACCACCACATATCCACAACATTTTCAATACCCCCACATATCCACAACACAACATGTTCAATACCACCACATATCCACTACATGTTCAATACCCCCACATATCCACAACACAACATGTTCAATACCACCACATATCCACAACACGTTCAATACCACCACATATCCACAACACAACATGTTCAATACCACCACATATCCACAACACAACATGTTCAATACCTCCACATTCCCACAACATGTTCAATAGCTCCACATATCCACAACATGTTCAATGCCTCCACATATCCACAACATGTTCAATACCTCCACATATCCACAACATGTTCAATACCACCACATATCCACAACATGTTCAATACCTCCACATATCCACAACACAACATGTTCAATACCACCACATATCCACAACACAACATGTTCAATACCACCACATATCCATAACATAATCAATACCACCACATATCCACAACACAACATGTTCAATACCACCACATATCCACAACACAACATGTTCAATACCACCACATATGCACAACACAACATGTTCAATACCTCCACATACCCACAACATGTTCAATAGCTCCACATACCCACAACATGTTCAATACCACCACATATCCACAACATGTTCAATACCCCCACATCTCCACAACATGTTCAATAACCCCACATCTCCACAACATGTTCAATACCTCCACATATCCACAACATGTTCAATGCCTCCACATATCCACAACATGTTCAATACCTCCACATATCCACAACATGTTCAATAACACCACATATCCACAACATGTTCAATACCTCCACATATCCACAACACATGTTCAATACCACCACATATCCACAACACAACATGTTCAATACCACCACATATCCATAACATAATCAATACCACCACATATCCACAACACAACACGTCAATACCACCACATATCCACAACATGTTCAATACCACCACATATCCACAACATTTTCAATACCCCCACATATCCACAACACAACATGTTCAATACCACCACATATCCACTACATGTTCAATACCCCCACATATCCACAACACAACATGTTCAATACCACCACATATCCACAACACGTTCAATACCACCACATATCCACAACACAACATGTTCAATACCACCACATATCCACAACACAACATGTTCAATACCTCCACATTCCCACAACATGTTCAATAGCTCCACATATCCACAACATGTTCAATACCACCACATATCCACAACATGTTCAATACCTCCACATATCCACAACACAACATGTTCAATACCACCACATATCCACAACACAACATGTTCAATAACACCACATATCCATAACATAATCAATACCACCACATATCCACAACACAACATGTTTAATACCACAACATATCCACAAGATGTTCAATACCAACACATGTTCAATACTACCACAAATCCACAACACATGTTCAATACTACCACATATCCACATCATGTTCAATACCACAACATATCCACAACATGTTCAACACCACCACATATCCACATCACAACATGTTCAATACCACCACATTTCCACAACACAGCATGTTTAATACCACAACATATCCACAACATGTTCAACACCACCACATATCCACATCACAACATGTTCAATACCACCACATTTCCACAACACAGCATGTTTAATACCACAACATATCCACAACATGTTCAAACCCACCACATATCCCTGAACTTCCGGCGCCGACAGAGATGGCCGCCTCGCTTCGCGTTCCTAGGAAACTATGCAGTTTTTTGTTTTTTTACGTGTTATTTCTTACATTAGTACCCCAGGTCATCTTAGGTTTCATTACATACAGTCGAGAAGAACTACTGAATATAAGATCAGCGTCAACTCACCATCAGTACGACCAAGAATATGTTTTTCGCGACGCGGATCCTGTGTTCTGCCTTACAAACAGGACAACGGAGTGGACGCTATGCAGCGACCCAAAAAAACGACTCCGAAAGAGAGGGAAACGAGGCGGTCTGGAAACTGGAAACGATTTATCCGGAGGCTGCATTCATTGTAGCTGGGGATTTTAACAAGGTTAATCTGAAAACAAGACTCCCTAAATTTTATCAGCATATCGATTGCGCAACCAGGGGTGGAAAGACCTTGGATCATTGTTACTCTAACTTCCGCGACGCATATAAGGCCCTGCCCCGCCCCCCTTTCGGAAAAGCTGACCACGACTCCATTTTGTTGATCCCTGCCTACAGACAGAAACTAAAACAAGAGGCTCCCACGCTGAGGTCTGTCCAACGCTGGTCCGACCAAGCTGACTCCACACTCCAAGACTGCTTCCATCACGTGGACTGGGAGATGTTTCGTATTGCGTCAGATAACATTGACGAATACACTGATTCGGTGTGCGAGTTCATTAGAACGTGCGTTGAAGATGTCGTTCCCATAGCAACGATTAAAACATTCCCTAACCAGAAACCGTGGATTGATGGCAGCATTCGTGTGAAACTGAAAGCGCGAACCACTGCTTTTAATCAGGGCAAGGTGTCTGGTAACATGACCGAATACAAACAGTGCAGCTATTCCCTCCGCAAGGCTATCAAACAAGCTAAGCGCCAGTACAGAGACAAAGTAGAATCTCAATTCAACGGCTCAGACACAAGAGGCATGTGGCAGGGTCTACAGTCAATCACGGACTACAGGAAGAAATCCAGCCCAGTCACGGACCAGGATGTCTTGCTCCCATGCAGACTAAATTACTTTTTTGCCCGCTTTGAGGACAATACAGTGCCACTGACACGGCCTGCTACGAAAACATGCGGTCTCTCCTTCACTGCAGCCGAGGTGAGTAAGACATTTAAACGTGTTAACCCTCGCAAGGCTGCAGGCCCAGACGGCATCCCCAGCCGCGCCCTCAGAGCATGCGCAGACCAGCTGGCCGGTGTGTTTACAGACATATTCAATCAATCCCTATACCAGTCTGCTGTTCCCACATGCTTCAAGAGGGCCACCATTGTTCCTGTTCCCAAGAAAGCTAAGGTAACTGAGCTAAACGACTACCGCCCCGTAGCACTCACATCCGTCATCATGAAGTGCTTTGAGAGACTAGTCAAGGACCATATCACCTCCACCCTACCTGACACCCTAGACCCACTCCAATTTGCTTACGGCCCAAATAGGTCCACAGACGATGCAATCTCAACCACACTGCACACTGCCCTAACCCATCTGGACAAGAGGAATACCTATGTGAGAATGCTGTTCATCGACTACAGCTCGGCATTCAACACCATAGTACCCTCCAAGCTCGTCATCAAGCTCGAGACCCTGGGTCTCGACCCCGCCCTGTGCAACTGGGTACTGGACTTCCTGACGGGCCGCCCCCAGGTGGTGAGGGTAGGCAACAACATCTCCTCCCCGCTGATCCTCAACACTGGGGCCCCACAAGGGTGCGTTCTGAGCCCTCTCCTGTACTCCCTGTTCACCCACGACTGCGTGGCCACGCACGCCTCCAACTCAATCATCAAGTTTGCGGACGACACAACAGTGGTAGGCTTGATTACCAACAACGACGAGACGGCCTACAGGGAGGAGGTGAGGACCCTCGGAGTGTGGTGTCAGGAAAATAACCTCACACTCAACGTCAACAAAACTAAGGAGATGATTGTGGACTTCAGGAAACAGCAGAGGGAACACCCCCCTATCCACATCGATGGAACGGTAGTGGAGAGGGTAGCAAGTTTTAAGTTCCTCGGCATACACATCACAGACAAACTGAATTGGTCCACTCACACAGACAGCATCGTGAAGAAGGCGCAGCAGCGCCTCTTCATCCTCAGGAGGCTGAAGAAATTCGGCTTGTCACCAAAAGCACTCACAAACTTCTACAGATGAGCTGGGACCGAGAGACTGAAAAACAGCTTCTATCTCAAGGCCATCAGACTGTTAAACAGCCACCACTAACACTGAGTGGCTGCTGCCAACACACTGACACTGACTCAACTCCAGCCACTTTAATAATGGGAATTGATGGGAAATGATGTAAATATATCACTAGCCACTTTAAACAATGCTACCTTATATAATGTTACTTACCCTACATTATTCATCTCATATGCATACGTATATACTGTACTCTATATCATCGACTGTATCCTTATGTAATACATGCATCACTAGCCACTTTAAACTATGCCACTTTGTTTACATACTCATCTCATTTGTACATACTGTACTCGATACCATCTACTGTATCTTGCCTATGCTGCTCTGTACCATCACTCATTCATATATCCTTATGTACATATTCTTTATCCCCTTACACTGTGTACAAGACAGTAGTTTTGGAATTGTTAGTTAGATTACTTGTTATTAATGCATTGTCAGAACTAGAAGCACAAGCATTTCGCTACACTCGCATTAACATCTGCTAACCATGTGTATGTGACAAATAAAATTTGATTTGATATCCACAACACATGTTCAATACCACCACATATCCACAACACAACATGTTTAATACCACAACATATCCTCAACATATTCAATACCACCACATATCCACAACACAACATGTTTAATACCACAACATATCCACAACGTGTTCAATATCACCACATATCTACAACACATTCAATAACACCACATATCCACAACACAACATGTTCAATACCACCACATATCCACAACACAACATGTTCAATACCACCACATATCCCCATGTTTAATACCACCACATATCCGCAACATGTTCAATACCACAACATGTTCAATACCACCACATATCCACAACACAACATGTTCAATACCACCACATATCCCCCATGTTCAATAACACCACATATCCACAACACATGTTCAATACCACCACATATCCACAACACAACATGTTCAATACCACCACATATCCACAACATGTTCAATACCCCCACATATCCACAACACAAAATGTTTAATACCACCACATATCCACATCACAACATGTTCAATACCACCACATATCCACAAGATGTTCAATACCTCCACATATCCACAACATGTTCAAT
Organism: Oncorhynchus mykiss; assembly: GCF_057628025.1. Classification (NCBI taxonomy): domain Eukaryota; kingdom Metazoa; phylum Chordata; class Actinopteri; order Salmoniformes; family Salmonidae; genus Oncorhynchus; species Oncorhynchus mykiss. The sequence continues at coordinate 58,555,041 of NC_143043.1, forward strand.
ACCACCACATATCCACAACATGTAAAATACCCCCACATATCCACAACAAAACATGTTCAATACCACCACATATCCACAACACAACATGTTCAATACCTCCACATACTCACAACATGTTCAATACCTCCACATACTCACAACATGTTCAATACCTCCACACATCCACAACATGTTCAATACCACCACATATCCACAACATGTTTAATACCTCCACATATCCACAACATGTTAAATACCTCCACATATCCACAACATGTTCAATACCAACACATACTCACAACATGTTCAATACCTCCACATATCCACAACATGTTCAATACCACCACATTTCCACAACATGTTAAATACCTCCACATATCCACAACACATGTTCAATACCACCACATATCCACAACATGTTCAATACCTCCACATATCCACAACACAACATGTTTAATAACACCACATATCCACAACATGTTTAATACCACCACATATCCACAACATGTTCAATATCACCACATATCCACAACATGTTCAATACCTCCACATATCCACAACACATGTTCAATACCACCACATATCCACAACATGTTCAATACCTCCACATATCCACAACACAACATGTTTAATAACACCACATATCCACAACATGTTTAATACCACCACATATCCACAACATGTTCAATACCAACACATATCCACAACATGTTCAATACCACCACATATCCACAACACAACATGTTCAATACCACCACATATCCACAACACAACATGTTCAATACCACCACATATCCAAAGCATGTTCAATACCAGCGCATATCCACAACACAACATGTTCAATACCACCACATATCCACAACACATTCAATACCACCACATATCCACAACACAACATGTTCAATACCACCACATATCCACAACATGTTCAATACCACATCATATCCACAACACAACATGTTCAATACCACCACATATCCACAACACAACATGTTCAATACCACCACATATCCACACCATGTTCAATACCACCACATATCCACAACACATGTTCAATACCACCACATATCCACAGCATGTTTAATAACAGCGCATATCCACAACACAACATGTTCAATACCACCACATATCCACAACACAACATGTTCAATACCACCACATATCCACAACACGTTATATACCACCACATATCCACAACATAATCAATACCACCACATATCCACAACACAACATGTTTAATACCACAACATATCCACAACATGTTCAATACCACCACATATCCACAACACAACATGTTCAATACCACCACATATCCAAAGCATGTTCAATACCAGCGCATATCCACAACACAACATGTTCAATACCACCACATATCCACAACACATTCAATACCACCACATATCCACAACACAACATGTTCAATACCACCACATATCCACAACATGTTCAATACCACATCATATCCACAACACAACATGTTCAATACCACCACATATCCACAACACAACATGTTCAATACCACCACATATCCACAACATGTTCAATACCACCACATATCCACAACACATGTTCAATACCACCACATATCCACAGCATGTTCAATAACAGCGCATATCCACAACACAACATGTTCAATACCACCACATATCCACAACACAACATGTTCAATACCACCACATATCCACAACACAACATGTTCAATACCACCACATATCCACAACACAACATGTTTAATACCACAACATATCCACAACACATGTTCAATACCACCACATATCCACAACATGTTCAATACCACCACATATCCACAACACATGTTCAATACCACCACATATCCACAGCATGTTCAATAACAGCGCATATCCACAACACAACATGTTCAATACCACCACATATCCACAACACAACATGTTCAATACCACCACATATCCACAACACAACATGTTCAATACCACCACATATCCACAACATGTTCAATACCACATCATATCCACAACACATGTTCAATACCACCACATATCCACAACACAACATGTTCAATACCACCACATATCCACAACACAACATGTTCAATACCGCCACATATCCACAACATGTTCAATACCACCACATATCCACAACATAATCAATACCACCACATATCCACAACACAACATGTTTAATACCACAACATATCCACAACATGTTCAATACCACATCATATCCACAACACAACATGTTCAATACCACCACATATCCACAACACAACATGTTCAATACCACCACATATCCACAACACAACATGTGCAATACCACCACATATCCACAACATGTTCAATACCACCACATATCCACAACATGTTCAATACCACCACATATCCACAACATGTTCAATACCACCACATATTCACAACATGTTCAATACCACAACATGTTCAATAACACCACATATCCACAACACAACATGTTCAATACCACAACATGTTTAATACCACCACATATCCACAACACAACATGTTCAATACCACCACATATCCACAACACAACATGTTCAATACAACCACATATCCACAACATGTTCAATACCAGCACATACCCACAACACAACATGTTCAATACCACCACATACAATGGAGCAAACACGTATTTAGTCAGCCACCAATTGTGCAAGTTCTCCCACTTAAAAAGATGAGAGAGGCCTGTAATTTTCATCATAGGTACACTTCAACTATGATAGACAAAATGAGAAAAAAAATCCAGAAAATCACATTGTAGGATTTTTAATGAATTTATTTGCAAATTATGGTGGAAAATAAGTATTTGGTCAATAACAAAAGTTTATCTCAATACTTTGTTATATACACTTTGTTGGCAATGACAGAGATCAAATGTTTTCTGTAAGTCTTCACAAGGTTTTCACACACTGTTGCTGGTATTTTGGCCCATTCCTCCATGCAGATCACCTCTAGATCAGTGATGTTTTGGGGCTGTTGCTGGGCAACACAGACTTTCAACTCCCTTCAAATATTTTCTATGGGGTTGAGATCTGGAGACTGGCTAGGCCACTCCAGGACCTTGAAATGCTTCTTACGAAGCCACTCCTTCGTTGCCCGGGCGGTGTGTTTGGGATCATTGTCATGCTGAAAGACCCAGCCATGTTTCATCTTCAATGCCCTTGCTGATGGAAGGAGGTTTTCACTCAAAATCTCACGATACATGGCCCCATTCATTCTTTCCTTTACACGGATCAGTTGTCCTGGTCCCTTTGCAGAAAAACAGCCCCAAAGCATGATGTTTCCACCCCCATGCTTCACAGTAGGTATGGTGTTCTTTGGATGCAACTCAGCATTCTTTGTCCTCCAAACACGACGAGTTGAGTTTTTACCAAAAAGTTATATTTTGGTTTCATCTGACCATATGACATTCTCCCAATCTTCTTCTGGATCATCCAAATGCTCTCTAGCAAACTTCAGACGGGCCCTAAACATTGTCAGACTCCAGCCACCCTAGTCAAGGTGTTTTATCTGCTACCGGAGCGCCAAGTCTAGGTTCAAGAGGCTTCTAAACAGCTTCTACCCTGAAGCCATAAGACTCCTGAACATCTAATCAAATGGCTACCCGAACTATTTGCATTGCCCCCCCTCCCTTCCCCCTGTCTTCTACACTGCTGCTACTCTGTTATTATCTATGCATAGTCACTTTAATAACTCTATCTACATATTACCTCAATTACCTCGACACCGGTGCCCCGCACATTAGCTCTGTACCGGTACCCCCTGTATATAGCCTCCACATTGACTCTGTACCGGTACTCCCTGTATATAGCCTCCACATTGACTCTGTACCGGTACCCCCTGTATATAGCCTCGCTCTTGTTATTTACTGCTGCTCTTTAATTATTTGTTATTCTTAACTCTTACTTGTTTAGGTATTTTCTTAAAACTGCATTGTTGGTTATGGGCTTGTAAGTAAGCATTTCACTGTTAGGTCGACACCTGTTGTATTTGGCGCACGTGACAAATACAATTTGATTCGAGTCTAACAAGACAGTCCCCACAATCATTTTATGATACATTTTTCTCAGCCAATCATCAGTCATTTGTGTAAGTGCTGTGCTTGTTGATTGTCCTTCTCTAAAGCTTGCTGAAATTCTGTTGTCAATTAGTATACTGTGAAATATCATTGTATCTGGTCAAACACAATTTTTTCCAGAAGTTTACTAAGGGTTGGTAACAGGCTGATTGGTTGGCTATTTGAGCCAGTAAAGGGGGCTTTACTATTCTTAGGTAGCGTAATGACTTTAGCTTCCCTCCAGGCCTGAAGGCCACACACTCTCTAGTAGGCTTAAATTGAAGATGTGGCAAATAGGAGTGGCAATATCGTCTGCTATAACAATCCACCGATGTGGCTTGTTATTGTTGATTGACAATTTTTTTTCACCTCTTCCACACTCACTTTACGGAATTCAAAAGTAATTTGGTCAGATATACTTGGATGTGTAGTGTCAGCGTTTGTTGCCGGCATGTCATCCCTAAGTTTGCTTATCTTGTCAATGAAAAAGTAATTAAAGTAGTTTGCAATATCAGTGGGCTTTGTGATGAATGAGCCATCTGTTTCAATGAATAATGGAGCCGAGTCTGCTTTTTTTCCCAAAATGTTGTTTAAGGTGCCCCAAAGCTTTTTACTATCATTCTTTATATAATTTATCTTTGTTTCATAGTATAGTTTATTTTTATTCAGTTTAGTCACATGATTTCTTAATTTGCAGTACGTTTGCCAATCAGTTGTGCTGCCAGACTTATTTGCCATTCCTTTTGCCTCATCCCTCTCAACCATACAATGTTTCAATTCCTCATCAACCCACAGGGATTTAACTTTTTTTACAGTCATTTTCTTAATGGGTAATTAGTAACTGGAATAAGTTGTTTCTTAAATGTGTCAAGTGCAGCGTCTGGTTGCTCCTCATTACACACCACAGACCAACAAATATTATTTACATCTTCAACATATGAATCACTATGTAAGTTATTGTATGACCTGAAATTTTATCAGCATATCGATTGCGCAACCAGGGGTGGAAAGACCTTGGATCATTGTTACTCTAACTTCCGCGACGCATATAAGGCCCTGCCCCGCCCCCCTTTCGGAAAAGCTGACCACGACTCCATTTTGTTGATCCCTGCCTACAGACAGAAACTAAAACAAGAGGCTCCCACGCTGAGGTCTGTCCAACGCTGGTCCGACCAAGCTGACTCCACACTCCAAGACTGCTTCCATCACGTGGACTGGGAGATGTTTCGTATTGCGTCAGATAACATTGACGAATACACTGATTCGGTGTGCGAGTTCATTAGAACGTGCGTTGAAGATGTCGTTCCCATAGCAACGATTAAAACATTCCCTAACCAGAAACCGTGGATTGATGGCAGCATTCGTGTGAAACTGAAAGCGCGAACCACTGCTTTTAATCAGGGCAAGGTGTCTGGTAACATGACCGAATACAAACAGTGCAGCTATTCCCTCCGCAAGGCTATCAAACAAGCTAAGCGCCAGTACAGAGACAAAGTAGAATCTCAATTCAACGGCTCAGACACAAGAGGCATGTGGCAGGGTCTACAGTCAATCACGGACTACAGGAAGAAATCCAGCCCAGTCACGGACCAGGATGTCTTGCTCCCATGCAGACTAAATTACTTTTTTGCCCGCTTTGAGGACAATACAGTGCCACTGACACGGCCTGCTACGAAAACATGCGGTCTCTCCTTCACTGCAGCCGAGGTGAGTAAGACATTTAAACGTGTTAACCCTCGCAAGGCTGCAGGCCCAGACGGCATCCCCAGCCGCGCCCTCAGAGCATGCGCAGACCAGCTGGCCGGTGTGTTTACAGACATATTCAATCAATCCCTATACCAGTCTGCTGTTCCCACATGCTTCAAGAGGGCCACCATTGTTCCTGTTCCCAAGAAAGCTAAGGTAACTGAGCTAAACGACTACCGCCCCGTAGCACTCACATCCGTCATCATGAAGTGCTTTGAGAGACTAGTCAAGGACCATATCACCTCCACCCTACCTGACACCCTAGACCCACTCCAATTTGCTTACGGCCCAAATAGGTCCACAGACGATGCAATCTCAACCACACTGCACACTGCCCTAACCCATCTGGACAAGAGGAATACCTATGTGAGAATGCTGTTCATCGACTACAGCTCGGCATTCAACACCATAGTACCCTCCAAGCTCGTCATCAAGCTCGAGACCCTGGGTCTCGACCCCGCCCTGTGCAACTGGGTACTGGACTTCCTGACGGGCCGCCCCCAGGTGGTGAGGGTAGGCAACAACATCTCCTCCCCGCTGATCCTCAACACTGGGGCCCCACAAGGGTGCGTTCTGAGCCCTCTCCTGTACTCCCTGTTCACCCACGACTGCGTGGCCACGCACGCCTCCAACTCAATCATCAAGTTTGCGGACGACACAACAGTGGTAGGCTTGATTACCAACAACGACGAGACGGCCTACAGGGAGGAGGTGAGGACCCTCGGAGTGTGGTGTCAGGAAAATAACCTCACACTCAACGTCAACAAAACTAAGGAGATGATTGTGGACTTCAGGAAACAGCAGAGGGAACACCCCCCTATCCACATCGATGGAACGGTAGTGGAGAGGGTAGCAAGTTTTAAGTTCCTCGGCATACACATCACAGACAAACTGAATTGGTCCACTCACACAGACAGCATCGTGAAGAAGGCGCAGCAGCGCCTCTTCATCCTCAGGAGGCTGAAGAAATTCGGCTTGTCACCAAAAGCACTCACAAACTTCTACAGATGAGCTGGGACCGAGAGACTGAAAAACAGCTTCTATCTCAAGGCCATCAGACTGTTAAACAGCCACCACTAACACTGAGTGGCTGCTGCCAACACACTGACACTGACTCAACTCCAGCCACTTTAATAATGGGAATTGATGGGAAATGATGTAAATATATCACTAGCCACTTTAAACAATGCTACCTTATATAATGTTACTTACCCTACATTATTCATCTCATATGCATACGTATATACTGTACTCTATATCATCGACTGTATCCTTATGTAATACATGCATCACTAGCCACTTTAAACTATGCCACTTTGTTTACATACTCATCTCATTTGTACATACTGTACTCGATACCATCTACTGTATCTTGCCTATGCTGCTCTGTACCATCACTCATTCATATATCCTTATGTACATATTCTTTATCCCCTTACACTGTGTACAAGACAGTAGTTTTGGAATTGTTAGTTAGATTACTTGTTATTAATGCATTGTCAGAACTAGAAGCACAAGCATTTCGCTACACTCGCATTAACATCTGCTAACCATGTGTATGTGACAAATAAAATTTGATTTGATATCCACAACACATGTTCAATACCACCACATATCCACAACACAACATGTTTAATACCACAACATATCCACAACGTGTTCAATATCACCACATATCTACAACACATTCAATAACACCACATATCCACAACACAACATGTTCAATACCACCACATATCCACAACACAACATGTTCAATACCACCACATATCCCCATGTTTAATACCACCACATATCCGCAACATGTTCAATACCACAACATGTTCAATACCACCACATATCCACAACACAACATGTTCAATACCACCACATATCCCCCATGTTCAATAACACCACATATCCACAACACATGTTCAATACCACCACATATCCACAACACAACATGTTCAATACCACCACATATCCACAACATGTTCAATACCCCCACATATCCACAACACAAAATGTTTAATACCACCACATATCCACATCACAACATGTTCAATACCACCACATATCCACAAGATGTTCAATACCTCCACATATCCACAACATGTTCAATACCACCACATATCCACAACATGTAAAATACCCCCACATATCCACAACAAAACATGTTCAATACCACCACATATCCACAACACAACATGTTCAATACCTCCACATACTCACAACATGTTCAATACCTCCACATACTCACAACATGTTCAATACCTCCACACATCCACAACATGTTCAATACCACCACATATCCACAACATGTTTAATACCTCCACATATCCACAACATGTTAAATACCTCCACATATCCACAACATGTTCAATACCAACACATACTCACAACATGTTCAATACCTCCACATATCCACAACATGTTCAATACCACCACATTTCCACAACATGTTAAATACCTCCACATATCCACAACACATGTTCAATACCACCACATATCCACAACATGTTCAATACCTCCACATATCCACAACACAACATGTTTAATAACACCACATATCCACAACATGTTTAATACCACCACATATCCACAACATGTTCAATATCACCACATATCCACAACATGTTCAATACCTCCACATATCCACAACACATGTTCAATACCACCACATATCCACAACATGTTCAATACCTCCACATATCCACAACACAACATGTTTAATAACACCACATATCCACAACATGTTTAATACCACCACATATCCACAACATGTTCAATACCAACACATATCCACAACATGTTCAATACCACCACATATCCACAACACAACATGTTCAATACCACCACATATCCACAACACAACATGTTCAATACCACCACATATCCAAAGCATGTTCAATACCAGCGCATATCCACAACACAACATGTTCAATACCACCACATATCCACAACACATTCAATACCACCACATATCCACAACACAACATGTTCAATACCACCACATATCCACAACATGTTCAATACCACATCATATCCACAACACAACATGTTCAATACCACCACATATCCACAACACAACATGTTCAATACCACCACATATCCACACCATGTTCAATACCACCACATATCCACAACACATGTTCAATACCACCACATATCCACAGCATGTTTAATAACAGCGCATATCCACAACACAACATGTTCAATACCACCACATATCCACAACACAACATGTTCAATACCACCACATATCCACAACACGTTATATACCACCACATATCCACAACATAATCAATACCACCACATATCCACAACACAACATGTTTAATACCACAACATATCCACAACATGTTCAATACCACCACATATCCACAACACAACATGTTCAATACCACCACATATCCAAAGCATGTTCAATACCAGCGCATATCCACAACACAACATGTTCAATACCACCACATATCCACAACACATTCAATACCACCACATATCCACAACACAACATGTTCAATACCACCACATATCCACAACATGTTCAATACCACATCATATCCACAACACAACATGTTCAATACCACCACATATCCACAACACAACATGTTCAATACCACCACATATCCACAACATGTTCAATACCACCACATATCCACAACACATGTTCAATACCACCACATATCCACAGCATGTTCAATAACAGCGCATATCCACAACACAACATGTTCAATACCACCACATATCCACAACACAACATGTTCAATACCACCACATATCCACAACACAACATGTTCAATACCACCACATATCCACAACACAACATGTTTAATACCACAACATATCCACAACACATGTTCAATACCACCACATATCCACAACATGTTCAATACCACCACATATCCACAACACATGTTCAATACCACCACATATCCACAGCATGTTCAATAACAGCGCATATCCACAACACAACATGTTCAATACCACCACATATCCACAACACAACATGTTCAATACCACCACATATCCACAACACAACATGTTCAATACCACCACATATCCACAACATGTTCAATACCACATCATATCCACAACACATGTTCAATACCACCACATATCCACAACACAACATGTTCAATACCACCACATATCCACAACACAACATGTTCAATACCGCCACATATCCACAACATGTTCAATACCACCACATATCCACAACATAATCAATACCACCACATATCCACAACACAACATGTTTAATACCACAACATATCCACAACATGTTCAATACCACATCATATCCACAACACAACATGTTCAATACCACCACATATCCACAACACAACATGTTCAATACCACCACATATCCACAACACAACATGTGCAATACCACCACATATCCACAACATGTTCAATACCACCACATATCCACAACATGTTCAATACCACCACATATCCACAACATGTTCAATACCACCACATATTCACAACATGTTCAATACCACAACATGTTCAATAACACCACATATCCACAACACAACATGTTCAATACCACAACATGTTTAATACCACCACATATCCACAACACAACATGTTCAATACCACCACATATCCACAACACAACATGTTCAATACAACCACATATCCACAACATGTTCAATACCAGCACATACCCACAACACAACATGTTCAATACCACCACATACAATGGAGCAAACACGTATTTAGTCAGCCACCAATTGTGCAAGTTCTCCCACTTAAAAAGATGAGAGAGGCCTGTAATTTTCATCATAGGTACACTTCAACTATGATAGACAAAATGAGAAAAAAAATCCAGAAAATCACATTGTAGGATTTTTAATGAATTTATTTGCAAATTATGGTGGAAAATAAGTATTTGGTCAATAACAAAAGTTTATCTCAATACTTTGTTATATACACTTTGTTGGCAATGACAGAGATCAAATGTTTTCTGTAAGTCTTCACAAGGTTTTCACACACTGTTGCTGGTATTTTGGCCCATTCCTCCATGCAGATCACCTCTAGATCAGTGATGTTTTGGGGCTGTTGCTGGGCAACACAGACTTTCAACTCCCTTCAAATATTTTCTATGGGGTTGAGATCTGGAGACTGGCTAGGCCACTCCAGGACCTTGAAATGCTTCTTACGAAGCCACTCCTTCGTTGCCCGGGCGGTGTGTTTGGGATCATTGTCATGCTGAAAGACCCAGCCATGTTTCATCTTCAATGCCCTTGCTGATGGAAGGAGGTTTTCACTCAAAATCTCACGATACATGGCCCCATTCATTCTTTCCTTTACACGGATCAGTTGTCCTGGTCCCTTTGCAGAAAAACAGCCCCAAAGCATGATGTTTCCACCCCCATGCTTCACAGTAGGTATGGTGTTCTTTGGATGCAACTCAGCATTCTTTGTCCTCCAAACACGACGAGTTGAGTTTTTACCAAAAAGTTATATTTTGGTTTCATCTGACCATATGACATTCTCCCAATCTTCTTCTGGATCATCCAAATGCTCTCTAGCAAACTTCAGACGGGCCCTAAACATTGTCAGACTCCAGCCACCCTAGTCAAGGTGTTTTATCTGCTACCGGAGCGCCAAGTCTAGGTTCAAGAGGCTTCTAAACAGCTTCTACCCTGAAGCCATAAGACTCCTGAACATCTAATCAAATGGCTACCCGAACTATTTGCATTGCCCCCCCTCCCTTCCCCCTGTCTTCTACACTGCTGCTACTCTGTTATTATCTATGCATAGTCACTTTAATAACTCTATCTACATATTACCTCAATTACCTCGACACCGGTGCCCCGCACATTAGCTCTGTACCGGTACCCCCTGTATATAGCCTCCACATTGACTCTGTACCGGTACTCCCTGTATATAGCCTCCACATTGACTCTGTACCGGTACCCCCTGTATATAGCCTCGCTCTTGTTATTTACTGCTGCTCTTTAATTATTTGTTATTCTTAACTCTTACTTGTTTAGGTATTTTCTTAAAACTGCATTGTTGGTTATGGGCTTGTAAGTAAGCATTTCACTGTTAGGTCGACACCTGTTGTATTTGGCGCACGTGACAAATACAATTTGATTCGAGTCTAACAAGACAGTCCCCACAATCATTTTATGATACATTTTTCTCAGCCAATCATCAGTCATTTGTGTAAGTGCTGTGCTTGTTGATTGTCCTTCTCTAAAGCTTGCTGAAATTCTGTTGTCAATTAGTATACTGTGAAATATCATTGTATCTGGTCAAACACAATTTTTTCCAGAAGTTTACTAAGGGTTGGTAACAGGCTGATTGGTTGGCTATTTGAGCCAGTAAAGGGGGCTTTACTATTCTTAGGTAGCGTAATGACTTTAGCTTCCCTCCAGGCCTGAAGGCCACACACTCTCTAGTAGGCTTAAATTGAAGATGTGGCAAATAGGAGTGGCAATATCGTCTGCTATAACAATCCACCGATGTGGCTTGTTATTGTTGATTGACAATTTTTTTTCACCTCTTCCACACTCACTTTACGGAATTCAAAAGTAATTTGGTCAGATATACTTGGATGTGTAGTGTCAGCGTTTGTTGCCGGCATGTCATCCCTAAGTTTGCTTATCTTGTCAATGAAAAAGTAATTAAAGTAGTTTGCAATATCAGTGGGCTTTGTGATGAATGAGCCATCTGTTTCAATGAATAATGGAGCCGAGTCTGCTTTTTTTCCCAAAATGTTGTTTAAGGTGCCCCAAAGCTTTTTACTATCATTCTTTATATAATTTATCTTTGTTTCATAGTATAGTTTATTTTTATTCAGTTTAGTCACATGATTTCTTAATTTGCAGTACGTTTGCCAATCAGTTGTGCTGCCAGACTTATTTGCCATTCCTTTTGCCTCATCCCTCTCAACCATACAATGTTTCAATTCCTCATCAACCCACAGGGATTTAACTTTTTTTACAGTCATTTTCTTAATGGGTAATTAGTAACTGGAATAAGTTGTTTCTTAAATGTGTCAAGTGCAGCGTCTGGTTGCTCCTCATTACACACCACAGACCAACAAATATTATTTACATCTTCAACATATGAATCACTATGTAAGTTATTGTATGACCTCTTATACACTATATTAGGCCCAGCCTTTGGGACTTTGGTTTCCCTAGACATGGCTACGATATAGGGATCACTACATCCGATGAATCTGGATACTGCTTTAAAGCACATTTCTGCAGCATTAGTAAAGATGTGATCAATACATTATTTCATTCCTGTGCTGTTTGTAACTACCCTGGTAGGTTGACTGATAACCTGATCCATGTTGCAGGCACTAATTACAGGTTGAAGCTTTCTCTTGAGTGGGCAGCTTGATGAAAGCCAGTCAGTATTTAAATCACCCAGAAAATATACCTCCAGGTTGATATCACATACATTATCAACCATTTCACACATATTATCCAGATACTGACTGTTAGCACTTGGTGGTCTATAGCAGCTTCCCACCAGAATGGGCTTTAGGTGAGGCAGATGAACCTGTAGCCATATTACTTCAACATGAGATCGTCTCTAAGCTTTACAGGAATGTGGTTCTGAATATAGATCGCAACACCGTCTCTGTTGGCATTTCTTTATTTTCGGAAAATGTTATAACTAGTCTTGCTACCACTGTATCATCAAAGGTATTATCTAAATTAGTGTCAGAGATAGTCAGAATATGAATGTCATCTGTAACAAGCAAGTTTTCCACTTCATGGACCTTGTTTCTTAATATGGGCTATTTTTAGCACTTTTCCTCGTTGCTTGATTGTTTTTAAATGCTTTACTGGGAAGCTTATCAGAAGTAGACTTGCTCATGTTATTCATATTGGAGCTGATAGTGCAGGGTGAGCTGCATAAAGTGGTCTTCCTACTAGGACACCACCTCAGTGGTCTCCCTACTGGGACACACCACCTCAGTGCTAACAGTGTAACTCTGGTTCATAGGCGCATGATTACTGCATACATTAGCTGTAGGATTAACAAAGGTATTCAGGACAATTAGGGGGACATAAATTAAATGACTTACATTGTGTCTGCCAACGCCCCTAGGATAATGTATTTTTAATGCAGCATTATGACGACTCATTGTCACAATGGTAGGGATTAACTGAGCTGTTCCTGGATCATTTACCAGTCATTGTTTCAAAGCAGCCTTGAAATGCGTGGATAGAGTCCAGGACCCAAGATGACTGTAACCCTACAATCAAATCAAATTGTATTTGTCACATGCGCCGGATACAACAGGTGTAGGTAGACCTTACAGTGAATTGCCGACTTACAACAATGCAGTTTTAAGAAAATGCCTATATAAAAAAAAAGTAAGAGATGAGAATAACAAATCATTTAAGAGCAGCAGTAAAATAACAATAGCGGTGCTATATACAGGGGGTACCGGTACAGAGTCAATTCTCTTCTCTCCCAGTAAACTGTTATTCTTCTATTCAGACCGACTCCTAACCACCCCTAACCCTCTCCTCTCTCTCCACCAGTATGCCTTGGAGCGTTTAAAGGTGATGTGTGAAGAGGCTCTGTGCACCAGCCTCTCTGTGGAGAACGTGGCTGATACCCTGATCCTGGCGGACTTACACAGTGCAGAGCAGCTCAAAGCACAAGCCATAGATTTTATCAACAGGCAAGTATCTGTAGAAAGCCCCAGTGATGAATCCCTCCTGCCAGCCGTGTTTACCTTCTCTCAGCGCTGCTCTGTTATCTCCTGTAGGTGCAGCGTCCTCCGACAGCTGGGCTGTAAAGATGGGAAAAACTGGAATAGCAGGTATGGACACAGCACCTCATAATAATAATAATAATAATAATAATGGGGAGTATGTAACTAGCTGATATACATGCATATATGACACCAGCTTAATAACAAACTCTTATCTCTTCCAAAGATAGGCAGGGGGGAGAGAGAGTGAGCCAGGCAGGGGGGGGAGAGAGTGAGCCAGGCAGGGGGGGAGAGAGAGTGAGCCAGGCAATGGGGGGGGGAGAGAGTGAGCCAGGCAAGGGGGGGAGAGAGTGAGCCAGGTAGGGGGGGAGAGAGAGTGAGCCAGGCAGGGGGGGAGATTAATAGACTACCTGGATGGGAGGGGGGTATTTATTCTATCATTACAGCCCCAGTCATCTAAATTGGTTTTTATTGTCTCTGTTTTAATTTCCTGTCTGTGTGGTTGCATTGCAGTCATGCCACGGACATAATGGAGACGGCAGGCTGGAAGTCAATGATCCAGTCCCACCCTCACTTAGTGGCCGAGGCCTTCAGAGCCTTGGCATCGGCACAGTGCCCGCCCTTCGGCCTGCCGAGGAAACGCCTAAAACAGTCCTGACTGCTACAGCCCTCTGATCCAGACAGAGAGCTGAGGCAGCCCACTGATCCAGACAGAGAGCTGAGGCAGCCCACTGATCCAGACAGAGAGCTGAGGCAGCCCACTGATCCAGACAGAGAGCTGAGGCAGCCCACTGATCCAGACAGAGAGCTGAGGCAGCCCACTGATCCAGACAGAGAGCTGAGGCAGCCCACTGATCCAGACAGAGAGCTGAGGCAGCCCACTGATCCAGACTGAGAGCTGAGGCAGCCCACTGATCCAGACTGAGAGCTGAGGCAGCCCTCTGATCCAGACTGAGAGCTGAGGCAGCCCTCTGATCCAGACTGAGAGCTGAGGTAGCCCTCTGATCCAGACTGAGAGCTGAGGCAGCCCTCTGATCCAGACTGAGAGCTGAGGCAGCCCTCTGATCCAGACTGAGAGCTGAGGCAGCCCTCTGATCCAGACTGAGCTGAGGCAGCTCTCTGATCCAGACTGAGAGCTGAGGCAGCCCTCTGATCCAGACTGAGAGCTGAGGCAGCCCTCTAATCCAGACAGAGCTGAGACACCATGGGGACACAGGACTATGAAGAAGAGATCCCCCCAGTTCCCTCATAGACTGTCCGTCTCATCCTATTGGTTTCTATCTGAACAGGGCTGGTAGCATGGGAGACTGACTCCAACTGGTAGAAAGTAACGTTTGGTTTTGGTCCTCAAGTTTTGTCGCTATTTTTCTGTCATTTCAAATGGCCTTAATCTATCTGCCATTGGAGCTGATCCACTGTGTTCTCTCTATTTGACTCTGTACCTGCCTCGTCCCACAGACCAGGCTGCCCCTTCCCACAGACCAGGCTGCCCCGTCCCACAGACCAGGTTGCCCCGTCCCACAGACCAGGCTGCCCCGTCCCACAGACCAGGCTGCCCCGTCCCACAGACCAGGCTGCCCCGTCCCACAGACCAGGCTGCCCCGTCCCACAGACCAGGCTGCCCCGTCCCACAGACCAGGCTGCCCCGTCCCACAGACCAGGCTGCCCCGTCCCACAGACCAGGCTGCCTCCAGATTGCACTAGTTCCCATAGTAATTTTGATATGGAGTTCTATAGGGACGTGTTAAGCGTTTGATTCATGGGAAATATTATATATTTGTAATGTTAAGCCCATTTTGTGACTAGACATTAAAAATCGTGAACACTTTCAGTGCAAAGTCAATTCTTTACACTTTTTAGAAGATGAGTATGCCCCATATTGATGGCACCATTTCTATGTAAATGACTGTTCAACCATCTTCAGAAGGTGTTTCCTGGTGTTAAAAGACTGTGTTGATGCTGTTATTATTGTATGGAAGACTTGAACATGTCGATAGTCTCTGCCTCTACACTAGAAAAAGTATTGGACGAATAGGAAAGGCTCTTTCCCCAAACAGTCTCCGATTGGATGATGGGAGACTTATGCAAAGAGCAATCTATAGATTCAACTTCAAGAGATTTAGGTTTCCATACTACTACCAACATGCAAATATTTATACACTGAGTATACAAAACATTAAGAACACTTTCTCTTTCCATGACATAGACTGGTGAAAGCTATGATCCCTTACTTGTTAAATCCACTTCAATCAGTGTAAATGAAGGGGAGGATACATGGTAAATAAGGATTTATAAGCCTTGAGACATGACATTATGTATGCGTGCCATTCAGAGGGTGAGTGGGCTAGACAAAAGATTTAAGTGCCTTTGAACGGGGTATGGTAGTAAGGGCCAGGTGCACCCGTTTGAGTGTGTCAAGAACTGCAGCGCTGCAGGGTTTTTCACGCTCAACAGTTTCCTGTGTGTATCAAGAATAGTCCACCACCCAAAGGACATCAAGCCAACTTCACACAACTGTGGAAAGCATTGGAGTCAGCATCAGTGAGGAACTCTTTCAACACCTTCTAGAGCATGCCCTGAAGAATTGGGGCTGTTCTGAGGGCAAAAGGGGGTTGCAACTCAATATTAGGAAGGTGTTCCTAATGTTTTGTACACTCATGGTATATTCTTAATCTATTGTGCTTGGCAAAAGATAAACATGGGAAAGACTAATGCATGGTCCTGTATTTTTTTCTGCAATTATCTACAAGTATCTGTAAAGGATTTTAATTAATTGAGTCCAGTCAGTGCAAACTAGGCTCCAACAGTCTTGGACGTGTACAGGGTGCTGAGTATCACTGTCCATTATTACTGTCTTTGTTATAGGGGTCAGGGGTCAGGCCAGCTTCACATTCTAAGCAGTCAGGACCTCAAATGATTCAATTCATCAATGGAAGAAATGTAAACTTTTCCTGATCTGAACCTGCATGAATGGTTCACGTTGGCCGTACAGCCATGATGTGTGTATTGATGGGTCGGTCACATGTTGGTCGTTAACAGTGTGTCATAGCTGCTGTTATGTGGTATGGCAGATGCCTATTTAGAAGATTTTGTAAATGACAGAAAGTGACATCCTTTTACATGGAATTACTCAGTCATTCTGTGTTCTGTTGCAATGTTGGAAAAAGATTGTTGTCTGAGAGAATGCCTGCATTAACTCATTAAAGATGCATCTTTATTTACCTGCCATTAATTCATCACGTGGTCAAGTGTTCTGTGATGGCTGTTATATATGTGCTGTTCTATTGATTTGTCCTTTACTTCACCAGGTCTGTCTGGCTGTTGCAGACAGCAGAACGTTCTCCACGGCGTCTCGGAGTTACATTGTGTTGTTTAAATGTTCCCTTTATTTTTTTGAGCAGTGTATCTGTGCTGTTCTATCGATGTGTCCTTTGCCTCACCAGGTCTGCCTGGCTGCCTGCTTCTCCTAAACGGTTACTATTGTAGTCAGTCTTCACACCTGTGAGTCCTCATCCATAGCTAACATCAAGATGTTACTGCTAAATACATTTGTATTATACGGGCTCCATACGCCACGCGCCATACGCTCCATACGCCACGTCAAACCAGCATCCCAGTATTAACACTGCAGCAGCATGAATGTATCTTTGCTCCTGTGATCAAATTAAGCTGCAAACAGTGGCCTCCTTAGTAGTAGATACATCTCCAGACAAATCTCTTCTGTACAACTTGCCCAACACAAAGTCCTGTTCTGCATCTTTAAAGTGTGGTTCATCTATCCCAACTAAACTAAGCATAATGTTCCATCAAACGTAAAGATAAAAGATCATACTGAACCAAGGAGTTGTGAAGACAGGACTGCGGACAATTTTTATTTAATTTAACGAGGCAAGTCAGTTAAGAACACATTCTTATTTACAATGATGGCCAAACTGTGGTCCAGTCTGTTTGTTACGCTCTCCATGCCTCTGTGTTTTTATTTGCAGATTGGGGACAGGTGGAGCTGATTGGGTTGTTAAGGTGACAAGTTGCACCTGGGTTTGGGATCAACTAGGTGATAAAAGGTCCTGGTGCCCAATCCTCCCTCTCGCTCCACAAGCACCATTTTGTTTTGTGATCTGGTTGATTGGTTTTGATTAGGTGCACCTTTAACACACCCATTTTACCTTCATCTCCATTACACCCCTCACATGCTTACTTTCACACTTCACAGGTTAGTTTTCCTTTGTAGTTTTATACTTAGTTATTTCATAAATATTTTTGTTACTCCTTAACTGCCGCTGTGTGGACTCCCCTGTGTCACCAGCTAGAGCCAGGTTGTGACAAGGGCTCATCTGGGATTCTGTCTTGGCTATTTTGACATTATCCCTACTATACATGGTATATTGTAATTCGTTAGCGCTAATTGCTGACTCTTTGGTGGGTCAAGTGGATTGCTTAGTTCTGCTATTGTCCCAGAAGCCTGTATGGCCATTTATATGCGATATTGTGTATTACATGTTGACTTTTTTGTAGTTGTGTGTTTAATCACACTTCAATTGGTTTTAGAGAAATTGCCTTCTAAAGTATCGGGTTGATGACTTATTTATTACAAGTTTTGATTTGGTGCATCAGTGGAGAGAAGATGACGAAGTTTATTTTCCTGTACTGTCTAGAAACACTTTGTTCTGTTCCCTGTTGGGTCATCAGATTATGAAGGTGCCATGTCTTTGCCATGTATGACAGTGAGAAGTTTTGAGGCAGACACAACTCATTGCCCAGAGCTATGGTCTTTCCTCCTGTTAGATATAGCGTTGAGTTCCTGCAGGGAGCACGTTGTGCGTCGTTTATTACTCTTGTGTGGTGATAGCGGTCAGAGCAGCTGTCTGGGGGGCACATCCGTGGGTTGGTTACCTGCAAGCTGGTTCCTCCTTTGTGCCAGCGGGCTCTAGTGCATCAATAGCCACCAAAGACTAGGGTAAACAATAGGATTTGGGGAAACTCAAGTGATACACTGATCTGTTTTTACACTGTTAAGTCAGCTATGTAGTCAATGTGCTCATTAGGGCAGTTCAAAGTTTGGGCTACTAATCTGTTCATTTTGGTTGTAGCATTATGGCGTCTATTGAGGATTTTGTCCGTGCTCCTTTTGAAGAGTTGCTTCTGCAGTTTACAGAGGAACAGCTTTTGAAGTTGAGTGAGTATTATCATGTTGGGATTAATGACAAATGTCTCAAGGATACAGTGAGGTCTATTCTGTCATAATTTGCTGTCAGCTGGTATTTAGAAGGCAGAATTGAGTTCAGCTGTATTGTGCTCACGATGTTGCAGCATCTCAGGACCCATGCCAAATCTTTTTAGTTCCCTGAGGGGGAATAGGCGTTGTCGTGCCCTCTTCACAACTGTCTTTGTGTTTGGACCTGCTCCACTACAGCCCCGTCGATGAGAATGGGGAAATATCTGCACATCTATCACTCCAGTATTAATGCTAAATTGGTATTATTTTCACCTCTAGGGCCTATTTAATGCCCACCTAACCCTACTATTGCACACACTGTACATAGATTTTTCTTTTGTGTTATTGACTGTACATGTGTAACTGTGTTTTTGTCGCACTGCTTTGCTTTATATTGGCCAGGTCGCAGTTGTAGATGAGAACTTGTTCTCAACTAGCCTACCTGGTTAAATAAAAGTGAAATAAATGGTCAAAACATATTGATACAACAGTAGCTAAGATGGGGAGAAGTCTGTCCATGATAAGGCGCTGCTCTGCCTTCTAGACTGCACTATAAACAAGGCAGGTCCTACAGGCCCTAGTTTCTACCTTCTTAACAACACTATAAACAAGGCAGGTCCTACAGGCCCTAGTTTCTACCTTAACAACAAGGCAGGTCCTACAGGCCCTAGTTTCTACCTTCTTAACAACACTATGAACAAGGCAGGTCCTACCTTCTTAACAACACTATCAACAAGGCAGGTCCTACAGGCCCTAGTTTCTACCTTCTTAACAACACTATAAACAAGGCAGGTCCTACAGGCCCTAGTTTTGTCCCACCTGGACTACTGTTCAGTCCTGTGGTCAGGTGCCACAAAAAAGGACTTTGCAATTGGTTCAGAACAGGGCAGCACGACTGGCCCTTGGATGTACACAGAGAGCAAATATGCATGTCAATCTCTCCTGGCTCAAAGTGGAGGAGAGAGTGACTTCATCACTACTTGTATTTGAGAGGTATTGACATGTTGAATGCACCGAGCTGTCTGTCTAAACTACTGGCACACAGCTCGGACACCTATGCATGCCCCCAGAGGTCTCTTCAGTCCCCAAGTCCAGAACAGACTATGGGAGGCGCACAGTACCACATGGAACCATGACTACATGGAACTCTATTCCACATCAAGTAACTCACTCAAGCAGTAAAATTAGATAAAAAAAAAAACATCTTATGGAACAGCGGGGACTGTGAAGTAACACAAACATAGGTTCGCATATGCACTATATATAAACTCAGCAAAAAAGAAACGTCCCTTTTTCAGGACCCTGTCTTTCAAAGATCATTCGTAAAAATCCAAATAACTTCACAGATCTTAATTTAAAAGGGTTTAAACACTGTTTCCCATGCATGTTCAATAAACAATGAATTAACATGCACCCGTGGAACGGTCATTAAGGTCACAGTTATGAAAATGTAGGACAGTAAAGAGGCCTTTCTACTGACTCTAAAAAACACCCAGGGTCCCTGCTCATCTGCGTGAACATGCCTTAGGCATGCTGCAAGGAGGCATGAGGACTGCAGATATGTCCATACTGAGACGCTATTTTTATTTTATTTAACCAGGTAGGCTAGTTGAGAACAAGTTCTCATTTGCAACTGTGACCTGGCCAAGATAAAGCATAGCAGTGTGAACAGACAACACAGAGTTACACATGGAGTAAACAATTAACAAGTCCATAACACAGTAGAAAAAAAGGAGAGTCTATATACATTGTGTGCAAAAGGCATGAGGAGGTAGGCGAATAATTACAATTTTGCAGATTAACACTGGAGTGATAAATGATCAGATGGTCATGTACAGGTAGAGATATTGGTGTGCAAAAGAGCAGAAAAGTAAATAAATAAAAACAGTATGGGGATGAGGTAGGTAAAAATGGGTGGGCTATTTACCGATAGACTATGTACAGCTGCAGCGATCGGTTAGCTGCTCAGATAGCAGATGTTTGAAGTTGGTGAGGGAGATAAAAGTCTCCAACTTCAGCGATTTTTGCAATTCGTTCCAGTCACAGGCAGCAGAGAACTGGAACGAAAGGCGGCCAAATGAGGTGTTGGCTTTAGGGATGATCAGTGAGATACACATGCTGGAGCGCGTGTTACGGGTGGGTGTTGCCATTGTGACCAGTGAACTGAGATAAGGCGGAGCTTTACCTAGCATGGACTTGTAGATGAAGCCAGTGGGTGAGCCAGTGGGTCTGGCGACGAATATGTAGCGAGGGCCAGCCGACTAGAGCATACAGGTCGCAGTGGTGGGTGATATAAGGTGCTTTAGTGACAAAACGGATGGCACTGTGATAAACTGCATCCAGTTTGCTGAGTGTTGGAAGCAATTTTGTAGATGACATCGCCGAAGTCGAGGATCGGTAGGATAATCAGTTTTACTAGGGTAAGTTTGGCGGCGTGAGTGAAGGAGGCTTTGTTGCGGAATAGAAAGCCGACTCTAGATTTGATTTTCGATTGGAGATGTTTGATATGAGTCTGGAAGGAGAGTTTACAGTCTAGCCAGACACCTAGGTACTTATAGATGTCCACATATTCAAGGTCGGAACCATCCAGGGTGGTGATGCTAATCAGGCGTGCTGGTGCAGGCAGCGAACGGTTGAAAAGCATGCATTTGGTTTTACTAGCGTTTAAGAGCTGTTGGAGGCCACGGAAGGATTGTTGGGAGACAGGGGCTATAGGGAGACAGGATGGACAGCTGTGTCAGACCACGTGTAACAACACCCGCACAGGATCGGTACAGCCAAACATCACACCTGCGAGACAGGTACATGGTACTTGCTATGTTCATACAAATATTAACACATGTTAAGTTTGCTGAAAATAAACGCAGTTTACAGTGAGAGTACATTTCTTTGTTTGCTGAGTTTATGTGATAGTGGTGGAGTTGTGGCCTGCGGGCACACAATCAATGTACTGTAATGTTTTTAAAATTGTATAAACTGCCTTAATTTTTCTGGAAGAGTAGCTGCTACCTTGGCCGCAGCTTATGGGGATCCGTAATAAATACACAACGACTTAGATGTCTCAAATTTTGAAGGTTGGTGCAATTGGCATGCTGACTGCAGTCATGTCCAACAGAGCTAAATCTGATTGGCTGGGCCTGGATCCCCAGTGGATGGACCTATGCCCTCCCATGGGTGCGTTCCTGCCCAGTCATGTGAAATCCATAAATTAGAGCCTAATTAATTTTTCAATTGACTGATTTCCTTCTATGATCTGTAACTCAGTAAAATCTTTGAAATTGTTGAATGTGCGTTTCTATTTTTTGTTCAGTATAGTTTGTTGTACTTATTCCTTTCCATAATTAGCATAATATCCATCATGGTTACAGCACTTCATCTTTCAATAGCATTTGATTAAATTCAGTATTGAGTTCGTCATTTAGCCAGGTAAGTTGACTGAGAACACGTTCTCATTAACAGCAACAACCTGGGGAATAGTTACAGGGGAGATGAATGAGCCAATTGTAAATGGGGGATGATTAGGTGGCCATGATGGTATGAGGGACAGATTGGGAATTTAGCCAGGACACCACGGTTAACATCCCTCCTCTTACGATAAGTGCCAATAGATATTTAGTGACGACAGAGAGTCGGGAGGATTGTTGCTTCCATCAATGTAATTGTCTGCATCATTTCATCATCCCCCATATCTTTTTGTTGGTAAATATATACAGTGCCTTGCGAAAGTATTCGGCCCCCTTGAACTTTGCGACCTTTTGCCACATTTCAGGCTTCAAACATAAAGATATAAAACTGTATTTTTTTGTGAAGAATCAACAACAAGTGGGACACAATCATGAAGTGGAACGACATTTATTGGATATTTCAAACTTTTTTAACAAATCAAAAACTGAAAAATTGGGCATGCAAAATCATTCAGCCCCCTTAAGTTAATACTTTGTAGCGCCACCTTTTGCTGCGATTACAGCTGTACGTCGCTTGGGGTATGTCTCTATCAGTTTTGCACATCGAGAGACTGAAATTTTTTCCCATTCCTCCTTGCAAAACAGCTCGAGCTCAGTGAGGTTGGATGGAGAGCATTTGTGAACAGCAGTTTTCAGTTCTTTCCACAGATTCTCGATTGGATTCAGGTCTGGACTTTGACTTGGCCATTCTAACACCTGGCTGGATATGTTTATTTTTGAACCATTCCATTGTAGATTTTGCTTTATGTTTTGGATCATTGTCTTGTTGGAAGACAAATCTCCGTCCCAGTCTCAGGTCTTTTGCAGACTCCATCAGGTTTTCTTCCAGAATGGTCCTGTATTTGGCTCCATCCATCTTCCCATCAATTTTAACCATCTTCCCTGTCCCTGCTGAAGAAAAGCAGGCCCAAACCATGATGCTGCCACCACCATGTTTGACAGTGGGGATGGTGTGTTCAGCTGTGTTGCTTTTACGCCAAACATAACATTTTGCATTGTTGCCAAAAAGTTCAATTTTGGTTTCATCTGACCAGAGCACCTTCTTCCACATGTTTGGTGTGTCTCCCAGGTGGCTTGTGGCAAACTTTAAACGACACTTTTTATGGATATCTTTAATGGCTTTCTTCTTGCCACTCTTCCATAAAGGCCAGATTTGTGCAATATACGACTGATTGTTGTCCTATGGACAGAGTCTCCCACCTCAGCTGTAGATCTCTGCAGTTCATCCAGAGTGATCATGGGCCTCTTGGCTGCATCTCTGATCAGTCTTCTCCTTGTATGAGCTGAAAGTTTAGAGGGACGGCCAGGTCTTGGTAGATTTGCAGTGGTCTGATACTCCTCCCATTGCCATATTATCGCTTGCACAGTGCTCCTTGGGATGTTTAAAGCTTGGGAAATCTTTTTGTATCCAAATCCGGCTTTAAACTTTTTCACAACAGTATCTCGGACCTGCCTGGTCTGTTCCTTGTTCTTCATGATGCTCTCTGCGCTTTTGACGGACCTCTGAGACTATCACAGTGCAGGTGCATTTATCTGTAGACTTGATTACACACAGGTGGATTGTATTTATCATCATTAGTCATTTAGGTCAACATTGGATCATTCAGAGATCCTCACTGAACTTCTGGAGAGAGTTTGCTGCACTGAAAGTAGGGGCTGAATAATTTTGCACGCCCAATTTTTCAGTTTTTGATTTGTTAAAAAAGTTTGAAATATCCAATAAATGTCGTTCCACTTCATGATTGTGTCCCACTTATTGTTGATTCTTCACAAAAAATACAGTTTTATATCTTTATGTTTGAAGCCTGAAATGTGGCAAAAGGTCACAAAGTTCAAGGGGGCCGAATACTTTCGCAAGGCACTGTATACCCATATACATACACATATGCATACATACACACATATATACAGTGGGGAGAACAAGTATTTGATACTTGATACTTTGAACTTGTTCTCAACTTGCCTACCTGGTTAAATAAAGGTTAAATAAATAAATATACTGCAGGTTTTCCTACTTACAAAGCATGTAGAGGTCTGTAATTTTTATCATAGGTACACTTCAACTGTGAGAGACGGAATCTAAAACAAAAATCCAGAAAATCACATTGTATGATTTTTAAGTAATTCATTAGCATTTTATTGCATGACAGTGTATCAAAATCGACAGTGTATCAAATACTTGTTCTACCCACTGTACATACACATACCTATAAGGACATTACATGCCTTTTTAGAATATACCTTTATTATTCCCCAAACCCTACCACCCTTCCCCCAATTAGAGTAAACTAATAAACACTTAGGCTTCTTCCTTCAGATTAAACATCCTTTACACATTTTGCAGACAATCTATTTTACAATAGTTATATTTTGTTTGTTTTTAGTCCTTCCTCTATTTCTGATGTCCATCCAGTTTGATTTCTATTTGTAACTGTGTTATTTCACAAAACTTCTGAACCTATATACATTTTACAATGTATGTTTTACATTGGTTATCTTGTTATTAGTCCCACCCTGCAGCTCCATTCAACCCCTCCCATCTATCTCTCAACATCATCCATTTTGGATTTCTATTTGCCATATACTTTTCAACTGTGCTGTGATACTTGACAAGAGTACTGAACCTTTCTATTCTCATAGCTTTACAGATTGTAAATAAAAAAATGAAATGTGTTTATTAAACATCATTATTATATTATTGATTGATTGACTATGGCTTTTCAAATCTCCCAGTATTGCTATCTGCAGCGTTAGTTCTAGGCAAATGTTGCAATTCTTCAGCCATTCCTGGACTTGTGACCAAAATAAATGACCTAATGACTCTGCCTCCTCACAGCAGAATCTGTAGAGCTGGGAAGATTGTATCCCCCATATACATAACATTCTATTAGTTGCAAGAATGTTGTATAGTAATTTAAATTGAAAGATTTGAAGTTTTGAATCCGGCGTTGTTTTGCCTGTCAATTCATAAACCACGTACAATGGTACATCGAAAATCTCTTCCCAACTATTTTGCAATTTATATGGCACAGCTGTCAGTTTTTTGGTCCTTAAATGAAATTGGTTGTTTTTATTTATCACAACTTTCTGAAATGTTTACTATTTTACACCTCGGGTTACTATACATAAATTTAACCCATCTTATAGTTGATTACCCAAAATTGAAATATTCCAGACATTTATATATAAACTCCAGTTGTACTTTATCAAAAGCCTTTTCAAAATCAGCTATGAAAACCAGGCCTGGTGTCCCCGATATTTCATAATATTCTATTGTTTCCAGTACTTGTCTTATATTATCTCCAATGTATCGTCCATGTAAAACACCTGTCTGATTAGGATGAATAATATCTGACAATACTTTTTTAATTCTATCCGCTAAGCATTTTGCTAGGATTTTTTGCATCACAACACTGAAGTGTAAGAGGCCTCCAATTGTTTAAATGGACTGGATCTTTATATATACCACTTGGGTCCTGTTTCAGTAATAATGATATCAGACCTTGTTGTGTGCCTGATAATCTACCATTTACATAGGAGTGGTTAAAACATGCTAATAACGGTCCTCTGAGTATATCAAAAAAAGTTTGGGAAACTTCCACTGGTATGCCATCCAGCCCTGGAGTTTTCCAATCCTTAAAGGCTTTAATTGCATCAAGAAGTTCCTCCTCTGTCATTTGCTTTCACATGAGTCTTTCTGTACAGCTGTTAATTTTACATTATTATTATGATAAGGGAAACATCCATACAATTAGTTTCAGTTAGTGGAGATGGAGACTGAAACAAAAACATATTCTTAAAGAATTTGACTTCCTCTTTCAAAATACAATTTGGTGAATCATGCGTGACTCCATTTGTAACAAGTTTCAATAAAAAAAAAATTGGAAGCATTTCTATATTGAAGACTGAAAAATAATTTGGTGCATTTTTCTCCATATTCCACCCAAATCACTTTATTTTATATAATATATTACACTGGATCTTTTTTGAATTAGTTCCTCCATGTATTTGTGTTATTCTGTGCCTCTAGGTTACAGTTTTTATTGCTATCTAACTGTACTGTTAGTCCTTCAATTTCCTTTGTTAATATGGACTCTTTTGATCTAAATTGCTTTTGTTTTATAGATGAGGATGAGTACTGAATTGCATGGCCTCTAAAGGCACATTTAAAAGTGTCCCATACAGTAAGGGGATCTGCTGTACCGATGTCTGAAAAAGTCAGTTATAAATTCTTCTGTCCTAGTTCTAAACAATTTATCATCTAGTAGGCTTTGATTACATTTCCAATATCCTTGCCCACGTGGAAATTCTGTAAGATTAATATATATGCCAGTTACAGTTGAAGTCGGAAGTTTACGTACACTTAGGTTGGAGTCATTAAAACTCATTTTTTCAACCACTCCACAAATATCTTGTTAAACTATAGTTTTGGCAAGTCAGTTAGGACATCTACTTTGTGCATGACAAGTAATTTTTCAAACAATTGTTTACAGACAGATTATTTAACTTATAATTCACTTTATCACAATTCCAGTGGGTCAGAAGTTTACATACACTAAGTTGACTGTGCCTTTAAACAGCTTGGAAAATTCCAGAAAATGATGTCATGGCTTTAGAAGCTTCTGATAGACTAATTGACATAATTTGAGTCAATTGGAGATGTACCTGTGGATGTATTTCAAGGCCTACCTTCAAACTCAATGACTCGTTGCTTAACATCATGGGAAAATCAAAATAAATCAGCCAAGACATCATCCTTGGGAGCAATTTCCAAACGCCTGAATATCACGTTCATCTGTACAAACAATAGTACACAAGTATAAATACCATGGGACCACACAGCCGTCATACCGCTCAGGAAGGAGACGTGTTCTGTCTCCTAGAGATGAACGTACTTTGGTGCGAAAATTGCAAATCAATCCCAGAACAGCAGCAAAGGACCTTGTGAAGATGCTGGAGGAAACAGGTACAAAAGTATCTATATCCACAGTAAAACGAGTCCTTTATCGACATAACCTGTAAGGTGTCTTTTATACTGATAACAAGTTCAAACAGGTGCCATTAATACTGGTAACGAGTGGAGGACAGAGGATCCTCTTAAAGAAGAAGTTACAGGTCTGTGAGAGCCAGAAATCTTGCTTGTTTGTAGGTGACCAAATACTTATTTTCCACCATAATTTGCAAAGAAATTCATTTAAAATCCTATAATGTGATTTTCTGGATTTTTTTCCCTCATTTTGTCTGTCATAGTTGAAGTGTACCTATGATGAAAATTACAGGCCTCTCATCTTTTTAAGTGGGAGTACTTGCACAATTGGTGGCTGACTAAATACTTTTTTGCCCTACTGTATATCTCAAAAGGTCAGTGTATTTAAGTCTCCATATATCCACTAATTCCAATATATTCATGACATTCCTGTGCCTGAGGGTGATAGTTTGTAGTGCGATTTCCTTTCCGGTCCATAGAGGTATTTAAGACCGTATTAAAATCTCCCACAATAATAATAGAGTCTAGTGTTGCTTGTACAGTTGATCAATTCTTATATATATTTTCAAAGAAGCTTGGATCATCATTATTCAGGCCGTATAGGTTAATAAGCCATATCTGTTTATTGTCCAATAACATATTTAAAATATTCCATCTACCTTGATGATCTGTTTGGACAATTTGCACATTTCGATCAAAATTGTTGTTAATTAATATTGTCACCCCTTTTGAATTTCTTTGCCCATGGGAGAAATATATTTCACTCCCCCAGTCCTTTTTCCACAAAACTTAATCTAAAATTGTTGAATGAGTTTCCTGTAAATAATAGATATTATATTCCTTCTCTTTTAGACAGGTGGCCTCTAAAGGCTGATCATCTTTTCTAATTATCTGCTAAGCCATTACAATTGTAACTGACTATACTTATTTCACCACTTACCATAATGAGACACAATTCTATTTATACAGCTATATAGACACTTATGATGATTGAGTGTCTATATAACTGTACCATGATATTTGCATTGCTACTTAGTAAACCTCCAATTGGTCCCCACTATTCCACCCGCTAAAAGCTCTCGAGTTGGGTTGTCGTCCCAATGCCCGGCAGACCACCCCCGACCCCTCGTATCCCATAGCCCTGAAAAGACTGGGATCCATCCTTCGAAAAGAGCATCCAGTGCCATTTACAGAACAGAAGTAGATCAACCGCCAAATGCATTTCCATCGCCCTCACCTCGATTTGTACTATATATAGCCATCAAATATATAAAAGAATCCTGTTTCTTATTTTCCATAATTAGCTATTAATATTTGTAGTAATGTAGGCAATTTATGCAAAGGATTTTACCTCTCACCAGTCTTGCCATTACCAAAATTACATTATTATAAGCAATTATTATATTAGCAAACAAGTATTGTGAATCATCCTGTATTGTCCCTATCATCTTTTACTCCAGTTGTGGGATTCAAATGTCATGACGTTGGCCTGGGGGATAGGTTTATGACCATTATAAATACCTCTCCCCCCCTTCTCTTATCAAACCTACTGAGGTTACATAAAAAAAACCTTGGTTAACATAGAGAGTCTGGGAATATCAGTATGTGGGGGGAAATTAACTATATTCTGGTAATCCGAACAATTGAACATATGCAGTGGTACTTAATGAATATGATGTCAGTTCGGTTGTCATCGGAGACATTCTCAATGATAAGATTACATAAACTCTACAGTGGAAAGTCTACACATCAGAGTTATCGGATTCACATGGAATTATTGTTCAATTTAAATGTTTGAATATGAAATTATTTGTGATGGGATGAAATGTGATTTTAGCTTCTAAAATGTGAGATTTGGATTTTCATAAGACAGGGCTGCTCAATCAGTGGTCCTCCCCTGTGAAGGGACAAAGGCTATACAACTTTTCATACACACCCTCCTCTTCCTTCCTATATAAGCTCTTGACTACAACACAACTTTCTGTTCCGCGGATTTGAGGATGACGATCCCATGTCAGAATGGTTCAGATAAAACCACAGAACGAAGCCAACATCAGCATGAGCTTTGGTTGCGAATGGTATGAACTTTGAACTCTTATTCACGACAGAAGTGATACCTCCTAGCCGTTGAGTTAGCGACCGCAGCTGCAAACGCAGGACAGGAAGGAACAGACAGAGTATCCCATCTACCACACAACAACGTTACTACAACTTATTGAAGTGATCACCAGAGACATTCTTCAAAGGACTCGGTTTGGCAACACAGTCTTCCATCTACCACCAACCTACTGAAGCGTAGCTCAGAGTAAATATTTATTGCATTTTCCTTTTCCAAATGGGCAGTAATTTAGAAAGCATAAGATACTGTATTTACGATGACACAGCTTCGCCTTTGTTCCAGTCTCCCGCTCTTTCACTCAAACCCCGGCCCTTTTCTTTTGTGTAACAAGCTGTCATATCTGTTCCGCCCGCTAGGGACGTTTCCTATGACGTAAATAATTATCCAGGTATAATTCCTTCTTTGTATATGTTATTCTGTGTGATTAGTTAGGTATTTAGTAAATACATAATTCAACCCAATTTTGTATTGCTGATTGTTAGCCAGGATTCTTGCAGATAACCAAGAATTTACAACTTTCAGAATATGAGACTGAAGTAAGAAGACGATTAATGTTGACTGCTATTGATCTAAAATATTGCTAAATCTTTAAGAGTCCATTCGGAAGATAACAGCTCTATAAATATTATTTTGTGGTGCCCAACTCTCTAGTTAATTACATTTACCCGATTAGCTCAATCAGGTGATATTAATTACGGAGAAAGTATTTTATAGAATAGCATGTCATAGCAATTAATCCGGCATAGCCAAAGACACGACACGAACATATACCCACACACTCACACACACCCAACCCTTTCCCCCCACACAACCATAGGCTCACATTCTCAACAGTTGCACCATCCCAGAGCCCAACTCAAGAAAGGTCCTGATTTACAAATGCATTTACAGTTGCAGCTGTATGAGAAGGCCTGCAAAACCATGCAAAAAAATGGGCAGAAATTGAGAGATTTTATTAACCATTGTCACATCCTAGATGATGGAGGTCAAATGAACACCTTTTCCCTGAAACACCCACAACACGGTCCCCCGTATTGTCCATATTCCCAAGCATCTCCATGCAGTCAGACTTTTGATTTTGTGCCACCAGGGTCACAATAATATACCCCCTCTCTGAATGTCTGAGTGTGACCCCCTCTCCATGAGTTACTGCAGCTAGTGTTGCCAGCACTGCCACTGCCTGTGTGGGGGCACCCCGCCGGAATCCCCACCGGCTAGGTACAAGGTCGTCAAGGTTCTCATTAGCAGCTTTGAGAATTTCCTTGTATATTATGCTCTCCCTTTAGGGGACTTTGGCTTTGCAGGACCGACCCTGCCAAGCAGGCTCAGAATCTTGAGGGGGCAGTGCTGCTCTTGGTCTCTTGACTGCATTTTGGCTGCATACAGACTGCTTACAGCAGACCCATAAAACAGTTAGGGACTTCTCCTTAGTATCTGGGTCATTCAGGTGGGTGTCTAGGGTATAGGGTTGTGGACCGTTCCATCAATATAGGTTCATAAATAAATAAATTAGATGTATAATTTCTTTTAAAAAATGTGTTCCCCATGATAGGACAATAAATAAATTAAATGTATAATTCATTATAAAAGTATATCCATCATCTGAACAACATTGAAAGCTCTCTCTCACCCCGGCTCACAGCATTACATTGGTTCTGGGATATGCAACCATTTCCTTTCTCACTCACCGCCACACTTTCCCAAACATAGAAGAAACACAACACACCATCCACACATACTGTTCCTTCTGTTTACTGAGTTTTTATCTTCACCGTGTTGAATTAGTGCTTTTGTGTTCCAATTAGTTATATGTGAAGATAGACAGAAAAGCTATATTTTTTGTTGTATTATTACAATCCATAACCGGGCTAGTATTGTTTCATTATTTTCCTCGTCTATAAGAACTTTGTAATGTTTAAAATAGCCATCTTTGTGTCTCTGAACTTTTTAAGTTCATTCACTTCGGTTTCAATCTTATTGACTGTCCCTTTTAGCTTGTTTGCATCTTTCTCCAATGTCGCAGTTTCTTCATCACTCACCTTGAGGCCTTCAAATCTTTTATATCCTTACTGACTAATTCAAGGATACCCATTCAAGTATATTGTCATTTATTGATTTTAACAGATCGGTTTCGACCTTTACCATTCCCGGTGGTGAACATATTAAATCATCTTGTGTCTGTAGAAGAGTCACGTTTTCGCTTTGAAATAGGTTTCCCTGTCTTACTCTCCGTCATGTTTGGGTGTTGCTTGTTTTTGTAATATTTGTCGATACATTTCTCTAGTCTTAAGATTTGTTTTGTGTTGTTATCCAGATTGAAGGTTATCATCCACCAGAGTGTGCAGTGACTTCCGACGCCGACAGAGATGGCCGCCTCGCTTCGCGTTCCTAGGAAACTATGCAGTTTTTTGTTTTTTTTACGTGTTATTTCTTACATTGGTACCCCAGGTCATCTTAGGTTTCATTACATACAGTCGAGAAGAACTACTGAATATAAGAGCAACGTCAACTCACCATCAGTACGACCAAGAATATGACTTTCGCGAAGCGGATCCTGTGTTCTGCCTTTCACCCAGGACAACGGAATGGATCCCAGCCGGGGACCCAAAAAAACGACTTCGTAAAAGGGGGAAACGAAGCGGTCTTCTGGTCAGGCTCCGGAGAAGAGCACATCGCGCGCCACTCCCTAGCATTCTACTCGCCAATGTCCAGTCCCTTGACAACAAGGTTGATGAAATCCGAGCAAGGGTAGCATTCCAGAGGGACATCAGAGACTGTAACGTTCTTTGCTTCATGGAAACATGGCTCACTGGAAAGACGCTATCGGAGTCGGGGGCGTATGCTTCATGGTTAACGAGACGTGGTGTGGCCACAACAACATACAGGAACTCAAGTCCTTCTGTTCACCTGATTTAGAATTCCTCACAATCAAATGTCGACCGCATTATCTACCAAGGGGATTCTCTTCGATTATAATCACAGCCGTATATATTCCCCCCCAAGCAGACACATCGATGGCTCTGAACGAACTTTATTTGACTCTTTGCAAACTGGAATCCATATATCCTGTGGCTGCATTCATTGTAGCTGGGGATTTTAACAAGGCTAATCTGAAAACAAGACTCCCTAAATTGTATCAGCATATCGATTGCACAACCAGGGCTGGAAAAACCTTGGATCATTGCTATTCTAACTTCCGCGACGCATATAAGGCCCTGCCCCGCTCTCCTTTCGGAAAAGCTGGCCACGACTCAATTTTGTTGATCCCTGCCTACAGACAGAAACTAAAACAAGAAGCTCCCGCGCTGAGATCTGTTCAACACTGGTCCGACCAATCTGATTCCACACTCCAAGACTGCTTCCATCACGTGGACTGGGATATGTTTCGTATTGCATCAAACAACAACATTGACGAATACGCTGATTCGCTGATTAGAGACAAAGTAGAATCTCAATTCAACGGCCCAGACACAAGAGGTATGTGGCAGGGTCTACAGTCAATCACGGATTACAAAAAGAAAGCCAGCCCCGTCACGGACCAGGATGTCTTGCTCCCAGGCAGACTAAATAACTTTTTTGCCCGCTTTGAGGACAATACAGTGCCACTGACACGGCCTGCAACCAAAACATGCAGACTCTCCTTCACTGCAGCCGACTCGAGGAAAACATTTAAACGCGTTAACCCTCGCAAGGCTGCCGGCCCAGACAGCATCCCCACCTCAGAGCATGCGCAGACCAGCTGGCTGGTGTGTTTACGGACATATTCAATCAATCCCTATCCCAGTCTGTTGTTCCCACATGCTTCAAGAGGGCCACCATTGTTCCTGTTCCCAAGAAAGCTAAGGTAACTGAGCTAAACGACTACCGCCCCGTAGCACTCACTTCCGTCATCATGAAGTGCTTTGAGAGACTAGTCAAGGACCATATCACCTCCACCCTACCTGACACCCTAGACCCACTCCAATTTGCTTACCGCCCAAATAGGTCCACAGACGATGCAATCTCAACCACACTGCACACTGCCCTAACCCATCTGGACAAGAGGAATACCTATGTGAGAATGCTGTTCATCGACTACAGCTCGGCATTTAACACCATAGTGCCCTCCAAGCTCGTCATCAAGCTCAAGACCCTGGGTCTCGACCCCGCCCTGTGCAACTGGGTACTGGACTTCCTGACGGGCCGCCCCCAGGTGGTGAGGGTAGGCAACAACATCTCCACCCCGCTGATCCTCAACACTTTGGCCCCACAAGGGTGCGTTCTGAGCCCTCTCCTGTACTCCCTGTTCACCCACGACTGTGTGGCCACGCACGCCTCCAACTCAATCATCAAGTTTGCGGACGACACAACAGTGGTAGGCTTGATTACCAACAACGACGAGACGGCCTACAGAGAGGAGGTGAGGGCCCTCTGAGTGTGGTGTCAGGAAAATAACCTCACACTCAATGTCAACAACACTAAGGAGATGATTGTGGACTTCAGGAAACAGCAGAGGGAACACCCCCCTATCCACATCGATGGAACAGTAGTGGAGAGGGTAGTAAGTTTTAAGTTCCTCGGCGTACACATCACAGACAAACTGAATTGCTCCACCCACACAGACAGCATCGTGAAGAAGGCGCAGCAGAGCCTCTTCAACCTCAGGAGGCTGAAGAAATTTGGCTTGTCACCAAAAGCACTTACAAACTTCTACAGATGCACAATCGAGAGCATCCTGTCGGGCTGTATCACCGCCTGGTACGGCAACTGCTCCGCCCACAACCGTAAGGCTCTCCAGAGGGTAGTGAGGTCTGCACAACGCATCACCGGGGGCAAACTACCTGCCCTCCAGGACACCTACACCACCCAATGTCACAGGAAGGCCATAAAGATCATCAAGGACAACAACCACCCGAGCCACTGCCTGTTCATCCCGCTATCATCCAGAAGGCGAGGTCAGTACAGGTGCATCAAAGCTGGGACCGAGAGACTGAAAAACAGCTTCTATCTCAAGGCCATCAGACTGTTAAACAGCCACCACTAACATTGAGTGGCTGCTGCCAACACACTGACTCAACTCCAGCCACTTTAATAATGGGAATTGATGGGAAATTATGTAAAATATATCACTAGCCACTTTAAACAATGCTACCTAATATAATGTTTACATACCCTACATTATTCATCTCATATGTATACGTATATACTGTACTCTATATAATCTATTGCATCTTTATGTAATACATGTATCACTAGCCACTTTAACTATGCCACTTTGTTTACATACTCATCTCATATGTATTTACTGCACTCAATACCATCTACTGTATCTTGCCTATGCCGCTCTGTACCTTCACTCATTCATATATCTTTATGTACATATTCTTTATCCCCTTACACTTGTGTCTATAAGGTAGTAGTTTTGGAATTGTTAGCTAGATTACTTGTTGGTTATTACTGCATTGTCGGAACTAGAAGCACAAGCATTTCGCTACACTCGCATTAACATCTGCTAACCATGTGTATGTGACAAATAAAATTTGATTAGATTTTTAGTGCTAATATTTAGTCTAACATATCGATATTGAATATTACGTTTTTATCTTAAGGTGCCCTACATAACTACTGCTCAGTGTGTTGGCTCCAGTGTGTTGGCTGCGCAGTGTGTTGGCGGCTCTGGTGTGTTGGCTCCGGTGTGTTGGCTGCAAATCAAATCAAATCAAATCAAAATCAAATCAAATCAAAAATCAAATAAAATACATTTATAAAGCCCTTCGTACATCAGCTGATATCTCAAAGTGCTGTACAGAAACCCAGCCTAAAATCCCAAACAGCAAGCAATGCAGGTGTAGAAGCACGGTGGCTAGGAAAAACTCCAAAACCTAGGAAGAAACCTAGAGAGGAACCAGGCTATGTGGGGTGGCCAGTCTTCTTCTGGCTGTGCCGGGTGGAGATTATAACAGAACATGGCCAAGATGTTCAAATGTTCATAAATGACCAGCATGGTCGAATAATAATAAGGCAGAACAGTTGAAACTGGAGCAGCAGCACGGCCAGGTGGACTGGGGACAGCAAGGAGTCATCATGTCAGGTAGTCCTAAGGCATGGTCCTAGGGCTCAGGTCCTCCGAGAGAGTGAAAGAGAGAATTAGAGAGAGCACACTTAAATTCACACAGGACACCGAATAGGACAGGAGAAGTACTCCAGATATAACAAACTGACCCTAGCCCCCCGACACATAAACTACTGCAGCATAAATACTGGAGGCTCAGACAGTGTGTTGGCTGCACAGTGTGTTGGCTGCGCAGTGTGTTGGCTGCGCAGTGTGTTGGCTGTGAGGTGTGTTGGCTGCGCAGTGTGTTGGCTCTGCTGTGTTGGCTGCGATGTGTGTTGGCTGTGCTGTCTGAGACGAATCAGATCATCCTGATGGAAGATATAATGTCTGGAGTTCATCACACCTTTCTTCTGGACACCTATTTATAGCAAATAAAATAAAACATACACCATTGCTAGAAATCATCATAGTTTACAGTAAGCAGAAAAATAACCAATTCCACCTCATTCCGTGTGCTAAATTCATGTTTAATGTCATAAAAACCTAAATAGATTTTAAGGTATGTAATTTTTATAAAACAATCCTTTAAAGTAAATATTTAACATTTGACTTACACTATATCCTATTTTCTATCTTACATAACAATAACTAGAAACAAGATGACGCAGAAAAACAAATAATAACTAATAATGTTATCTCCGCAGTAAATAACATGTGACTATGTCTACTTGATATTGCTGCCAAACACAAACTAAGGAACAATTCATATCTATATTTATGAAAGATAAAAAGAAATGGACATAATTTATTGTACATATATTTTATATCTTTACTGAACACACTTTGCATTGCACAAAGGATTAGAACTAAAAGATTAACATAGATTAATTTAGATTTAGTTTGCTCATTATAATACACTTCTTGTCATTTGTATAATGTTAGAGATTCATTTACAGTTTTTTAGACTCAACCAACATGTCTTTGATTCCAGTGATTGACATCGGGTGCCTTGCAAAAGTACTCATAACCCTTGGATTTTTTCACATTTTATTGTTACAAAGTGGGATTAAAATGCATTTAATTGTAATTTTTTTTGTCAGCAGTCAACACAAAATATTCTGTAAAGTCAAAGTGAAAGACTTATTTTTAAGCTCCATGAATGTTAGAAACACATTTGGCAGTGATTACAGCTGGGTCAGTCTCCAAAAGCTGTCTTTCTGGTACATCTGCCCCTGTCACACCCTCTACTTCTCACTTTCTGGGTAAGTTTCCAAGAGCTTCGCACACCTGGATTGTGCAATAATAATTGTGCCCGTTATTCTTTTCCTAATTCTTCAAATCTTGCCATAGATTTTTAAGCAGAATTAAGTCAAAACTGTAACTTGGCCAATATTCACTGACTTCTTACTAAGCAACTCCAGTCTATATTTGGCCTTCTGTTTTAGGTTATTGTCCTGCTGCAAGATTAATTTCTCTCCCAGTGTCTGGTGGAAAGCTGACCGAAGCAGGTTTTCCTGTAGGATTTTGCCTGTGCTTAGCTCTATTCCATTTATTTTTATCCTAAAAACTCCCTTGTCCTTGCCAAAGACAAGCATACCCATAACATAATGCAAACACAACCATGTTTGAAAATAAGGAGGCAGTTACTCAGTGTTGGATTTGTATTTAGGCCAAAAAATGAATCCCTTTGCCTTGTTTTTTGTTGTTACATTATTACTTTAGTGCCTTGAAACAAAACATATTTTGGAATATATATATCTTTTTTTGTATTCTTATTTTCTGTTCCTCAGTTTTCTCATCGCAGCCATCGAACTCTAACTGTTTTAAAATCACCAATGGCCTCATGGTAACATCCCTGAGCAGTTTCACTCCTGTCCTGCAGCTCAGTTCAGAAGTCCAACTTTATCTGTGATGTGTCTGAGTGGTTTAATACATAATACACAGAATAATAATTAACATGACCATGTTTAAAGAGA
Organism: Oncorhynchus mykiss; assembly: GCF_057628025.1. Classification (NCBI taxonomy): domain Eukaryota; kingdom Metazoa; phylum Chordata; class Actinopteri; order Salmoniformes; family Salmonidae; genus Oncorhynchus; species Oncorhynchus mykiss. Next base: position 58,593,294 of record NC_143043.1, read on the forward strand.
TATTCAATGTCTGATTTATTGTTAGCCATTCACTGTGGTTCTTTATGAGGCTTTCCAAAATCTCCCTGGTTTTTGTAGTTGAATCTGTGCTTGAAATTCAATAGTTGACTAAGGGACCTTACAGATGTATGTATGGGAGACAGAGGAAGGGTTAGCCATTCACTACTAGACTAAGGGACCTTACAGATGTATGTATGGAGGACAGAGGAAGGGTTAGCCATTCACTACTAGACTAAGGGACCTTACAGATGTATGTATGGGGGACAGAGGAAGGGTTAGCCATTCAAAAATCATGTCAACCCCTATGATTTCACACAGAGTTAGTCCATGTGATTTGCTAAGACAAATTTTACTCCTGAACTAATTTAGGCCAGAACAAAGGGGCTGAAAACTTACTTAACATATATTTAGTTATCACATTTTTATTACACTTTGACAGACTGTTTTGAGTAGATTGTTGACAATGAAATACATTTTAATCTCACATTGTAACACAAAATGTGAAGAAATCGAGGGGTCTAAATACTTTTGCCACGCACTGTACATTACATGAGGTGATAGAATCCCAGAGCCTTTATCCTTCTGCCTTGGAGGCAGTCTAGTGTGTGAAGAGGAAAAGCAACATTTATGCAGCGGACAGAGTACCATCTGTCTTTATTATTGTCAGTGTTTTGAGAGTTTGGGGAAATAACTCTCAAGGGCATGTGTGTCCTTGAGAGCAGAACTGTAACATCAGTACTACCCCATACACCTCATGTCATATCTCACAATATCGCCAGTTTATCTCTGCTCCATGATCACTGTCATGTTGTCATTCCAGAAAATAAGTATTTTAACTTGGAGTGTTTGATCATTCCCCTCTCTAACAAATGTTAATGGAATACATTAGCGTGTCTAGTTTGAGAAACAGATGCCTCAAGTCCTCAACTGTCTGTTTCTCAAACTAGACACTCTGATGTACTTGTCCTCTTGCTCAGTGGGGCCTCCCACTCCTCTTTCTTTTCTGGTTAGGCGCCAGTTTGCACCGTTCTGTGAAGGGAATAGGAAACAGCATTGTACGAGATCTTCAGTTTCTTGGCAAGTTCTCGCCTTCATTTCTCAGAACAAGAATAGACTTGTTTCTGGCCATTTTGAGCCTGTAATCGAACGCACAAATGCTGATGCTCCAGATACACAACTAGTCTAAAGGCAGCCAGTTTTATTGCTTCTTTAATCAGAAGAACAGTTTTCAGCTGTGCTAACATAATTGCAAAAGGATTTTCTAATGATCAATTAGCCTTTTAAAATGATAAACTTGGATTAGCTAACACAACGTGCCATTGGAACACAGGAGTGATGGTTGCTGATAATGTGCCTCTGTTCCATTAAAAATCTGCAGTTTCCAGCTACAATAGTCATTTACAACATTAACCATGTCTACACTGTATTTCTGATCAATTTGATGTTATGTTAATGGACAAAAATATGTGCTTTTCTTTCAAAAACAAGGACATTTCTAAGTGACCAAAACTTTTGAACTGTATATCTGTCCTGTACCTGTACCTGTTATCAGACACCTCTCCCATAACTCCTGTACCTTCTATTGTTATCAGACACCTCTCCCATAACTCCTGTATCTTCTATTGTTATCAGAAACCTCTCCCATAACTCCTGTACCTTCTATTGTTATCAGAGACACCTCTCCTATAACTCCTGTATCTTCTATTGTTATCAGACACCTCTCCTATAACTCCTGTACCTTCTATTGTTATCAGACACCTCTCCTATAACTCCTGTATCTTCTATTGTTATCAGAAACCTCTCCCATAACTCCTGTACCTTCTATTGTTATCAGACACCTTTCCTATAACTCCTGTACCTTCTATTGTTATCAGACACCTCTCCTATAACTCCTGTACCTTCTATTGTTATCAGACACCTCTCCTATAACTCCTTTATCTTCTATTGTTATCAGACACCTCTCCCATAACTCCTGTATCTTATATTGTTTTCAGACTCCTCTCCTATATCTTCTATTGTTATCAGACACCTCTCCCATAACTCCTGTATCTTCTATTGTTATCAGACCACTCTCCTATAACTCATGTTGTTATATACAGTTGAAGTTGGAAGTTTACATGTCCTTGGAGGTTGGAGTCATTAAAACTAATTTTTCAACCACTCCACAAATTTCTTGTTAACTAACTATAGTTTTGGCAAGTCGGTTAGGACATCTACTTTGTGCATGACACAAGTAATTTTTCCAACAATTGTTTACAGACAGACAGATTATTTCACTTATAATTCACTGTATCACAATTCCAGTGGGTCAGAAGTGTACATACACTAAATTGACTGTGCATTTAAACAGCTTGGAAAATTCCAGAAAATTATGCCATGGCTTTAGAAGCTTCTGATAGGCTAATTGACATAATTTGAGTCAATTTTAGGTGTACCTGTGGATGTATTTCAAGGACAACCTTCAAACTCTTTGCTTGACATCATGGGAAAAAAAATTAAAATCAGCCAAGACCTCAGAAAACAATTGTTTACCTCCACAAGTCTGGTTCATCCTTGGGAGCAATCTCCAAATGCCTGAAGGTACCACGTTCATCTGTACAAACAATAGTACACAAGTATAAACACCATGGGACCATGCAGCCGTCATACTGCACAGGAAGGAGACGCGTTCTGTCTCCTAGAGATTAACGTACTTTGGTGCGAAAATTGCAAATCAATCCCAGCACAACATCAAAGGACCTTGTGAAGATGCTGGAGGAAACAGGTACAAAAGTATCTATAGCCACAGTAAAACGAGTCCTATATAGACATAACCTGAAAGGTCAATCAGCAAAGAAAAGCCACTGCTCCAAAACTGACATTAAAAATCCAGACTATGGTTTGCAACTTCATATGGGGACAAAGATCGTACTTTTTGGAGAAATGTCCTCTAGTCTGATGAAACAAAAATAGAACTGATTGGCCGTAATGACCATCGTTATGTTTGGAGGGAAAAGGGGGAGGTTTGCAAGCCGAAGAACACCATCCCAACTGTGAAGCACGAGAGTAGCAGCATCATGTTGTGGGGGTGCTTTGCTGCAGGAGGGACTGGTGCACTTCACAAAATAGATGGCTTCATGAGGACAATGATGTGGATATATTGAAGCAACATCTCAAGACATCAGTCAGGAAGTTAAAGCTTGGTCGCAAATGGGTCTTCCAAATGGACAATGACACCAAGCATACTTCCAAAGTTGTGGCAAAATGGCTTAAGGACAACAAAGTCAAGGTATTGGAGTGGCCGTCAATCCTATAGAAAATTTGTGGGCAGAACTTAGAGTGTGTGCGAGCAAGGAGGTCTTACAAACCTGACTCAGGTCAAAATTCACCCGACTTAGTGCGGGAAGCTTGTGGAAGGATATCCGAAACGTTTGACCCAAGTTAAACAATTTAAAGGCAATGCTATCAAAAACTAATTGAGTGTCTGTAAACTTCTGACCTACTGGAATGTGATGAAATAAATGAAAGCTGAAATAAATCACTCTAATATTATTCTGACATTTCACATTCTTAAAATAAAGTGGTGATCCTAACTGACCTAAGACGGGGAATTTTTACTAGGAGTAAATGTCAGGAATTGTGAAAAACTGAGTTTGGCTAAGGTGTATGTAAATTTCAACTGTATATGTGATTAAAATGTGATTTGAGAAGTGATTTGACATTGACATTGTTGTACAGATCTGCAGGGTGTCATGTAGTAGTGAGAGTCTATGGTCTACCCCATTACCACACACCTGGACTGTTCTAATGGACTGGGATTTACTAAGAACACATTGTGGGGATGAGGAGGAGGAACAGAAGAATTGGCTTGGCCAATCGAACCAGGGTTGGTCATATTGTGGTCAAACTAACAGAACGGTCGGCTAGGGTTGGTCATATTGTGGATAAACTAACAGAACGGTCCGATAGGGTTGGTCATATTGTGGTCAAACTAACAGAATGGTCGACCAGGGTTGGTCATATTGTGGTCAAACTAACAGAATGGTCGACCAGGGTTGGCCATATTGTGGTCAAACTAACAGAACGGTCGGCCAGGGTTGGTCATATTGTGGTCAAACTAACAGAACGTTCGGCCAGGGTTGGTCATATTGTATTAAAACTAAGAGAATGGTAGGCCATATTGTGGTCAAACTAACAGAACGGTTGGCCCCAACGGTCAACCGGAACAGAAGCAGGGTTGGTTATAAACTTTTTCTTTTCAAAAGTCAAACAGGGTTGGTCATACTTGGTCAAACTAACAGGTACATGCTACAGACGGGATCAGCCAGTGGAGGAGTAGGGAGTGTCATTATGGTAGTTGTAGTCCGGCAGACCTTCAGCCAGTGGAGGAGTAGGGAGTGTCATTATGGTAGTTGCAGACCTTCAGCCAGTGGAGGAGTAGGGAGTGTCATTATGGTAGTTGTAGTCCGGCAGACCTTCAGCCAGTGAGGAGTAGGGAGTGTCATTATGGTAGTTGTAGTCCGGCAGACCTTCAGCCAGTGGAGGAGTAGGGAGTGTCATTATGGTAGTTGTAGTCCGGCAGACCTTCAGCCAGTGGAAGAGTAGGGAGTGTCATTATGGTAGCTGTAGTCCAGGGCAGACCTTCAGCCAGTGGAAGAGTAGGGAGTGTCATTATGGTAGCTGTAGTCTCGCAGACCTTCAGCCAGTAGAGGAGTAGGGAGTGTCATTATGGTAGTTGTAGTCCGGGCAGACCTTCAGCCAGTGGAGGAGTAGGGAGTGTCCTTATGGTAGTTGTAGTCCGGCAGACCTTCAGCCAGTGGAAGAGTAGGGAGTGTCACTATGGTAGTTGTAGTCCGGGCAGACCTTCTGCGCCAGTTTGTAGTCCACACTGTAGAAGGCGATGTAGATGCAGATGACTTTAAAGGGCTTAGAGCAGAGCCAGGAAACGTGGCTCTGTGTCTGTTCCTGGTAACACACCTTGGAGGAGTCGAAGCTGCACAGAGCCGTCTTCTTGTTGCGGTCGGTCTTCTCATACTCGATACGACAGTTGAAAGCTTTAGAGTCTTTGGTCTCCAGTGTGGAATGCTGAGATATCTCAAAATCCACCACTTTAGACGGCGGCACCAGACTCACCGACACGTTCCCCAGGCCAGTGGAGTTATGGCGGAAGTAAACACTGAACGTTCCGTTACCGTGGTCCACGATCTTCCCGGTGATCAGCAGGTTGAGTTTGACAGTCTTAATGTTGGAATGGAAGTCTCCCCAGCCAAACATCTTCTTAAACTTGCCTGTCTTGATGATGGGTCGTCGCTTGGTTCTTGCCTGGCTGGCCTGAACATCTGTCTGGTTGGATAACCAATCCCAGAAGTCCTCCATGCTCTCTAGGTATGTCATCTCCCTGATGGGGTTGCGTTTAAGGCTGGGGGTCCCGACGGACCCGGGGGCTCCAGGGACCCCCCTAGCGAACAGCCTCAGGGGCTTGAGAACTCTGGGATTGGCCCCGGCTCCGCTGGGGGAGAACTCCTCCTCATGGTCCCCCTCCCCCCACTCTATCAGCTCTGTCTCTGCTGCTGTTTGGAACTGCTGTTTGGCTTTCCTGCACCACACCTACAGAGAAACAAAGAAAAAGACACACAGAGGGAAAGGTTAGAGGACATGAACTCTGCCATATTATTCCAGATAGCATAGTAACTGGATGCATACAGATGTAGGATCTTAATTTGATCACTCTTTTGTTGCTGAGAATTTTCCTGAAGAGCAGGAAATGCAAACGTAGTGTATTTTAGTTTTTAAAAAGATTCAAAAGTTTATATCCTTAAAAAATACAGGAAATCCAATTTTTAACTCCACTGCCCCTTTAATCAAGCAGCTGACCTATTACGTGAAACTTTAGTTCTGAGCGTCAGTATCATCAAGATGGTGCCGACAGAGAGGGCTGCCTCGCTTCTAATCCTTAGGAAACTTTGCAGTATTTCATTTTTTAGAACTTATTTCTTACATTGTTAGCCCAGAAAATCTTAAGTGTTTTTATATACAGCCGGGAAGAACTATTGGATATCAGCAGCACGACCAGGAATACGACTTTCCCGAAGCGTATCCTTTGTCCGAACCACCCAGGGCATTTGAACTGATTCCAGAGGCTGACCCAAAACAACATTGCCAGGGAGAAGAGGAAGACAGAGCGGTCTTCTGGTCAGACTTCAGAGGCTTGTACACCACCCACCGCTTCCGAGTATATTACTCACTAATGTCCAGTCTCTAGATAACAAGGTCGATGAAATGAGGGCAAGGGTTGCTTTCCAGAGAGACATCAGGGGTTGTAACATACTCTGTTTCACGGAAACATGGCTCTCTCGGTATGTATATGCTGTTGGAGTCTGTACAGCCACCTAGATTCTTTGTGCATCGCGCCGACAGGAATAAACATCTCTCTGGGAAGAAGAAGGGCAGGGGTATATGTTTCATGATTAACGACTCGTGGTGTAATTGTAACAACATACAGGAACTCAAGTCCCTCTGTTCACCTGACCAAGAATTCCTCACAATCAAAATCCGACCGTATTATCTTCCAAGAAAATTATCTTCGGTTATTGTCACAGCCATGTATATCCCCCCTCAAGCTGATACCACGATGGCCCTCAAGGAACTTCACTGGACTTTATGCAAACTGGAAACCATATATCCTGAGGCTGCATTTATTGTAGCTGGGGATTTTAACAAGGCAAATTTGAGAACAAGGATACTGAAATTCTATCAACATATCAACTGTAGCACTCGCGCTGGAAAAATACTGGATCACTGCTACTCTAACTTCCTCAATGCATACAAGGTCCTCCCCACCCTCCTTTCGGCATATCTGAACACGACTCCATTTTGCTCCTACCTTCCTATAGGCAGAAACTCAAACAGGAAGTAGCCGTGCTAAGGACTATTCAACTTTGGTCTGACCAATCGGAATCCACGGTTCAAGGTTGTTTTGATCAAGCGGACTGGAATATGTTCCGGGTTGCATCAGAGAATAATATTGATGTAAATCAAATCAAAATCAAATAAAAGATCAAATCAAATCAAATGTATTTGTCACATACACATGGTTAGCAGATGTTAATGCAAGTGTAGCGAAATGCTTGTGCTTCTAGTTCCGACAATGCAGTAATAACCAATGAGTAATCTAACTAACAATTCCAAAACTACCACCTTATACACACAAGTGTAAAGGGATAAAGAATATGTACATAAAGACATATGAATGAGTGATGGTACAGAGCGGCATAGGCAAGATGCAGTAGATGGTATCAAGTACAGTATATACATATGAGATGAGTAATGTAGGGTATGTAAACAAAGTGGCATAGTTTAAAGTGGCTAGTGATACATGTGTTACATAAAGATGCAGTAGATGATATAGAGTACAGTATATACGTATACATATGAGTTGAATAATGTAGGGTATGTAAACATTATATTAAGTAGCATTGTTTAAAGTGGCTAGTGATATATTTTACATCAATTCCCATTATTAAAGTGGCTGGAGTTGAGTCAGTGTGTTGGCAGCAGCCACTCAATGTTAGTGGTGGCTGTTTAACAGTCTGATGGCCTTGAGATAGAAGCTGTTTTTCAGTCTCTCGGTCCCAGCTTTGATGCACCTGTACTGACCTCGCCTTCTGGATGATAGCGGGGTGAACAGGCAGTGGCTCGGGTGGTTGTTGTCCTTGATGATCTTTATGGCCTTCCTGTGACATCGGGTGGTGTAGGTGTCCTGGAGGGCAGGTAGTTTGCCCCCGGTGATGCGTTGTGCAGACCTCACTACCCTCTGGAGAGCCTTACGGTTGTGGGCGGAGCAGTTGCCGTACCAGGCGGTGATACAGCCCGACAGGATGCTCTCGATTGTGCATCTGTAGAAGCTTTTGGTGACAAGCCAAATTTCTTCAGCCTCCTGAGGTTGAAGAGGCACTGCTGCGCCTTCTTCACAATGCTGTCTGTGTGGGTGGACGATGCTGTCTGTGATGTGTACACAGAGGAACTTAAAACTTACTACCCTCTCCACTACTGTCCCATCGATGTGGATAGGGGGGTGTTCCCTCTGCTGTTTCCTGAAGTCCACAATCATCTCCTTAGTTTTGTTGACGTTGAGTGTGAGGTTATTTTCCTGACACCACACTCAGAGGGCCCTCACCTCCTCTCTGTAGGCCGTCTCGTCGTTGTTGGTAATCAAGCCTACCACTGTAGTGTCGTCGCAAACTTGATGATTGAGTTGGAGGCGTGCGTGGCCATGCAGTCGTGGGTGAACAGGGAGTACAGGAGAGGGCTCAGAACGCACCCTTGTGGGGCCCCAGTGTTGAGGATCAGCGGGGTGGAGATGTTGTTACCTACCCTCACCACCTGGGGGCGGCCCGTCAGGAAGTCCAGTACCCAGTTGCACAGGTCTGTTCAATGCTGGTCCGACCAATCTGATTCCAAAGCTCCAAGACTGCTTCCATCACGTGGACTGGGATATGTTGCGTCAAACAACAACATTGACGAATACGCTGATTCGTTGAGTGAGTTTATAAGGAAGTGTATAGGAGATGTTGTCACTACTGTGACCATTAAAAGGAACACCAGCCACGTCACCGACACCAACATCTTGCTTCCAGACAAACTAAACACCTCGCCCGCTTTGAGGAAAATACAGTTCCACCGATGCAGCCCGCTACCAAGGACTGTGGGCTCTCCTTCTCCGTGGCCGACGTGAGTAAGACATTTAAACATGTTAACCCTCACAAGGCTGCTGGCCCAGATGGCATCCCCAGCCGCGTCCTCAGAGCATGCACAGAACAGCTGGCTGAAGTGTTTACGGACATGTTCAATCTCTCCCTATCCAAGTCTACTGTCCCCATATGCTTCAGTATGGCCACCATTGTTCCTGTACCCAAGAATGCAAAGGTAACTGAACTAAATGACTATCGCCCCGTAGCACTCACATCATGAAGTGCTTTGAGACTAGTCAAGGATCATATCACCTCCACCTTACCTATCAGTTTGATGTTCCTCTGCGTATACATTACTAACAAACTGAAATGGTCCACCCACACAGACTGTGGTGAAGAAGGCTCAACAGCACCTCTTCAACCTCAGGAGGTGGAAGAAATGTGGCTTGTCACCTAAAAACCCTTACAAATGTTTACAGATGCACAATTGAGAACATCCTGTCGGGCTGTATCACCACCTGGTACGGCAACTGCACCGCCCTCAACCTCAAGGCTCTCCAAAGGGTGGTGCGGTCTGCACAACGCTACTTACCTGCCCTCCAGGACACCTACAGCACCCAATGTCACAGGAAGGCCAAAAAGATAATCAAGGACAACAACCACCCGAGCCACTGCCTGTTCACCCCGCTACCAGAAGGCGAGGTCAGTACAGGTGCATCCAACCCGGTGATCGAGAGACTGAAAAACAGCTTCTATCTCAAGGCCATTAGACTGTTAGACAGCCATCACTAACACAGAGACGCTGCTGCCTACATACAGACTTGAAATCATTGGCCACTTTAATGAATTGATCACTAGTCACTTTAATAATGCCACTTTAATAATGGTTGCATATCTTGCATTACTCATCTCATATGTATATACTGTATTTTATACCATCTTGCCTATGCCGCGCTGTCATTATTCATCCATATATTTATATATTCTTATTCCATTCCTTTACTTAGATTTGTGTGTATTAGGTAGTTGTTGTGGAATTGTTAGATGACTTGTTAGATATTGCTGCACTGTCGAAACTAGAAGCACAAGCATTTCGCTACACTTGCAATAACATCTGCTAACCGTGTGTATGTGACCAATACATTTTGATTCAATTTGATTTGAGAGCGCTCAGGACCTCAGGCTGGGACGAAGATTCCCCTTCCAACAGGATAACAACCCGAAGCACACAGCCAGACAACGCAGGAGTGGCTTCGGGACATCCAGATCAAACATCTTTGGAGAAGCCTGAAAACTGAAAATAGCTGTGCAGCAATGCTCCCCATCCAACCTGACAGAGCTTGAGAGGATCTGCAGAGAAGAATGGGAAGAACTCCCCAAATACAGGTGTGCCATGCTTGTAGCATCATACCCAAGAAGACTCCAGGCTTAAATATCTGCCAAAGGTGCTTTAACAAAGTACTGAGTAAAGGATCTGAATTCTTATGAAAATGTGATTTCATTTTTTTTATATACATTTGCAAAAATTTCAAAAAATCTGTTTTTGCTTTGTCATTATGGGTGTAGATTGATGAGGGAAACGTTTGTTTTTTTAATCAATTTTAGAATAAGGCTGTAACGTAATAAAATGTGGAAAAAGTCAAGGGGTCCGAATACTTTCTGAATGCACTGTACATATGTATATTGAGAAGAGTGTGGGGCCTAGGGTTGAGCCTTGGTGTACTCCCTTGGTGACAGGCAGTAGCTGAGATAGCAGATGTTCGGACTTTAAACATTGCACTCTTTGAGAGGGGTAGTTTGCAAACCAGGCCAAAGGTCCCTCAGAGACACCAATACTCCTTAGCCGGCCCACAAGAATGAAATGGTGTACTGTATCAGAAGCTTTGGCCAAGTCAATAAAAATAGCAGCACAACATTGCTTAGAATCAAGGGCAATGGTGACATCATTAAGGACCTTTAAGGTTGCAGTGATACATCCATAACCTGAGCAGAAACCAGATTGCATACCAGAGAGAATACTATAGACATCAAGAAAGCCAGTCAGCTGATTATTGGCAAGTTTTTCCAACACTTTTGATAAACAGGGAAAAATAGAAATAGGCCTATGACAATTAGGATCAGCTTTATCTCCCCTTTAAATAAAGGACGAACCGTGGCTGCCTTCCAAGCAATGGGAACCTCCCCAGAAAGGAGAGATCGGTTAAAAGGTTGGAGATAGGCTTGGCGATGATATGGGCAACCTTAAAGAAGGAAGGGTTTAAACCATCTGACCCAGATATTTTGGAGAGGGTCAAGTTTCAGGAGCTCCTTAATCACCTCATACTCAGTGACTGCCTGCAGGGAGAATCTTTGTAGCAGTGCACAGGAAAAAGAGAGAGAAGCATCAGGGACAGTCGCATTAGAATGGGTGCGAGATGAGGAAATGTTGGATAGGCAAGGAGGCATGGAATCCTGACTTAATGAAGTGGTGATTAAAGAGCTCAGCCATGTGCTTCTTGTCAGTAACAACCACATCATCAACTTCTAGGGACATGGGCAGCTGTGAGGAGGAGGATTTATTCTCCAGGTCTTTCAACGTTATCCAGAACTTCTTGGGGTTAGACCCACAGAGAGAGAACTGCTCCTTAAAGTAACTAACTTTAGCCTTCTGGATAGCCTGAGTGCACGTATTTCTCATTTGCCTGAACGAGAGCCAGTCAGACTGAGTATGCGTGTGCCGAGCCTTTCGCAAAATGCAATTCTTGAGGTGGAGTAACTCTGCAAGATCACGGTCGAACCAGGGGCTGAACCTGTTTTTAATTCTCATTTTATTCATGGGGGTGTGTTAACAATACCACTGAAAATATAAAAAAAAGAAGGTCCAAGCGTCTTCGACAGAGGGGATCAAGGTGATTCTATACCATTTTATAGAGGCCAGTTCATGAGGGAAGGCTGGCTCAGTAAAGTTTTTTAGCAAGCGTCTATGACAATTCAGGACAGGTCGTTTCACTGAGCAGCCATTACGAACACAGGCTGTAAAAACAGTGATCAAGGTCATTCCAGAAAACACCAGACTGATACCTGTTAGGATTGTTTGTGAGGATAACATCAAGAAGAGTAGCCTTTTCTGGGTGTTAAAAATATACCTTGTGGGATTGGTAATAATCTGAGAACGATGTATGGTGTCCCATTGCTTTAGGACTTGGTTAGGAAAGCAAAGGCTAGCTTTTTTAAACAGACATTTGCATCCTGTAGCACAAACTCCAAAACGTTCTGGGACACTGCTAAGTCCATGGAGAATAAGAGCTCCTCCTCCCAGCTGCCCACTCCACTGAGGCTTGGTAACACTGTCACCACCGATAATCGAGAATTTCAATAAGCATTTTTCTACGGCTGGCCATGCTTTCCACCTGGCTACCCCTACCCCGGTCAACAGCTCTGCACCCCCCACATCAACTTGCCCAAGCCTCCCCATTTCTCCTTCACCCAAATCCAGATAGCGGATGTTCTTAAAGAGCGGCAAAATCTGGACCCCTATAAATCAGCCGGGCTAGACAATCTGGACCCTCTCTTTCTAAAATGATTCCCGCAATTGTTGCAACCCCTATTACGAGCATGTTCAACCTCGCTTTCGTATCGTCTGAGATTCCCAAAGATTGGAAAGCTGCTGCCGTCATCCCCCTCTTCAAAGGGGGAGACACTCCAGACCCAAACTGTTACATGGATTCAAAATGGTAGGTGATCTGTTTGTTAACTTGGCTTTCGAAGACCTTAGAAAGGCAGGGTCGGATAGATATAGGTCTGTAACAGTTATATAGCATGTTATATAGCATGTTAATGTAGACCATGCCTGTCCCCATAGCTCTGCTATATATGTTCATGTAGACCGTGCCTGTCCCCATAGCTCTGCTATATATGTTCATGTGGACCATGCCTGTCCCCATAGCTCTGCGATATATGTTCATGTGGACCATGCCTGTCCCCATAGCTCTGCTATATATGTTCATGTAGACTATGCCTGTTCCCATAGCTCTGCTATATATGTTCATGTGGACCATGCCTGTCCCCATAGGTCTGCTATGTGAAATTCAACTTTATCGATACAGATTAATTCCAACCATTTATAAATAATGACAGTTATAATTGTAATTGTATTAAATATACTTCTACTGTATAGCCTATACTCATCCTGAATGTGTTATTTCTCTATAGCACAGTCACAGTGGCGCCAGTCTTTATTTCTCTATAGCACAGTCACAGTGGCGCCAGTCTTTATTTATCTATAGCACAGTCACAGTGGGGCCAGTCTTTATTTCTCTATAGCACAGTCACAGTGGGGCCAGTCTTTATTTCTCTATAGCACAGTCACAGTGGCGCCAGTCTTTATTTATCTATAGCACAGTTACAGTGGGGCCAGTCTTTATTTCTCTATAGCACAGTCACAGTGTGGCTAGTCTTTATTTCTCTATAGCACAGTCACAGTGGGGCCAGTCTTTATTTCTCTATAGCACAGTCACAGTGGGGCCAGTCTTTATTTCTCTATAGCACAGTCACAGTGGGGCCAGTCTTTATTTCTCTATAGCACAGTCACAGTGTGGCCAGTCTTTATTTCTCTATAGCACAGTCACAGTGTGGCCAGTCTTTATTTCTCTATAGCACAGTCACAGTGGGGCCAGTCTTTATTCCTCTATAGCACAGTCACAGTGGGGCCAGTCTTTATTTCTCTATAGCACAGTCACAGTGGGGGCAGTCTTTATTTTTCTATATGAATACATTGAATAGAGACTTTTTTATTTTGGAGGTGGTGTGTAAAAACATTGTCAAGTATGCTTTAAAATAATGTACTGATTTGAAACTTAACTCCTATTTAATGTCACCTGCATGAACATATTTTTTATGTATTTGCCATGTCTTGCAAAGTGTTTTGACAGTTGATTTATTTAGCAGATAAATCATACTAATCAGATCCTAAACTATCTTTGAAAAGATTGCATTAAATTAACAAAATAATGTAATTTGTGACTGTAGGCTATTCCTCATACCCGAGAAAAAACAGTTTAGTTTATATTAAAGAACTCACATGATATAGGAGGAAAATGAACAGGAATGATCTTGGTGTTTTCATGGTTGTTCTCTGCTCTCAGACTTTATTTAGGATGAATGGCCATGGAATCCCCTTCGGAATGTTTTGGGAAAAGAGGATGCCATTGCTGCCATCAGCTGTGGAGGATACACAGACAAACACTTTGTAGATATAGAATCATAATATCATTAAACCACATGGCATTTCATATGTATCCCGGCATTACTGTCAATCATAACGTTCATGGTATAATAAGCACAAACACTAAAGTATTCTGAGTTTGAATGCTTATGCTTATAAATACATTTTGAGTAAAAATATGCTTGCAATATTTGTTGTAAACTGTGTATGAATAAGCTACATGCATTACTATAAAGACATTAAAATTGCACCTTACCTTTTTCTCAATGCAGTAGGCTAGGCTCTCTCCGTCAGTTCGGAACAGACAGTGAATCCATCCTCTCCATGCACTTCGGGCAAGCAGTCTCCTCAGTCACCACAGTGCTCAGACTTAACTGGGTTTATTGTTCTGAAGCAGAAACCTATTTTCTATCTGGGAAAAAACAGAGAATTCTGCCCAAATACATTTCCAGTGACTGTATTCAGTGTCTTGATTGAGACAAATCAGCCTTAAAGCCGATTTGCATCTGCTTAAAAGAAATATATGTATATATATATTTGCCCAAGCAGCAATGTCATAATGCCATTACACATTGTCTTGGTGAAATTATGTTTTTCAGCAGAGAACAACCCGGTGTTGCACTGAAGAACCTAGAACCTACTTACTACTGCAATCTGGAGTGCGCGGTTTGTGGATATGCTCTCCTCTGTAGTTGTCACAATGTACTATCTGCCCCATGTTCCGAGGTTCGCTCTGCTGTCTGAGTGCATGGAGAGAAAAAGGTCTCCCTTTGAAGTCTACCTAGGAGGAATTGAGCATGTAAGGAGCTAGATGTCATGGTTCTCAACTTCTGTTTAGGATCATATCAATTTCTTTAACCATTAACCCATTCAGTTGCTGCATGTATGGCTATTTACTTCTGTTTTCATATTTTTTTAACTAGGCAAGTCAGTTAAGCATTTTCACCTAAAATGACATAGCCACATCTAAATGCCTGTAGCTCAGGACCTAAAGCAAGGATATGCATTTTCTTGATACTATTTGAAAGGAAAAGCTTTGAAGTTTGTGGAAATGTGAATGGAATGTAGGAGAATATAACACATGAGATCTGGTAAAAGATAATACAAAGATAAAAAAATATATGTTTTTTTGTTTTTTTTGTACCGTCATGATGACACATTTGATTCAGATCACTAATAAAACTCCTGCCATATTCCAGAACCCCTGCCATATTCCAGAACTCCTGCCATATTCCAGAACTCATGACATATTCCAAATCCAGAAGTGGCCTATATGAGAACAATATCTCAACCACTTAAAGGTTTGTAACTGTTGTAACAGTTAGCCCGTCTGCCCATTATATTGTCGGTCCAGGCTATTTCAGATAACATCAGAATAGTTGGACCAACACATTACTGTGGCCAGTATGTTTTACATATTTACCTGATGTCTTTTGGAAGTCTGTCTCATGTCAGACACAATGATCTAAATAATAGTGAGGTCTTCGTTCAAACACACTATGATCTATGAACCACTGAGATATACTGTAGTTATGAATATACTGCATGATCAAACCAGATATTGGTGTGTCTTCTGCACCACCATGTGGTATAGTAAAGCAGTTGGTTTGTAGTATATCATTATACCATCCCACCAATAGATGGCGGAGTAGACTTGGCAGTGTCTGGTTTGGACTGCTGATAAGGAAACATGGGAGAAGAGGGGAATATTATGTAGATCCTTCATGTACCATCATGGAAAAAGGAAAGCGATAGAAAACTATAGTCAGATCTCCTGTGGATCTGTAAGGATGGAGTCTGTCAAGTTTGGGTGTTTTCAGGTTAAGGCTCAAATTAATCTAAACATTTTTTTTTCATAATATTCTCAGAGAATTTGTCTCTCACGAGCCAACCCTACCTTCCAACCACAGGGGAACAAGGACCATATAGACAATCCACTATCCACTACTACTATAGTTTGATAGAAAGTCATCTGTAGAGAATCTATCTGGACCATCCAGACTACCCAGACCACCAGGACCATCCAGACAACCCAGAACACCAGGACCACCCGGACCATCCAGACTACCCGGACCATCCAGACTACCCGGACCATCCAGGCTACCCGGACCATCCAGACTACACAGAACATACAGATAACTCCAGACCACCCAGACTACACAGACCATCCAGACTACCCAGACCATACAGATCACCCAGACCATACAGATCATCCAGACTACCCAAACCACCAAACCATCCAGACTACCCAAACAATCCAGACTATCCAGACTACCCAGACTACCCAGGCCATACAAATCAAATGTATTTATATGGCCCTTCTTACATCAGCTGATAAATCAAAGTGCTGTACAGATACCCGGCCTAAAACATCAAACAGCAAGCAATGCATGTGTAGAAGCACAATGGCTAGGAAAAACTGCCTAGAAAGGCCAAAACCTAGGAAGAAACTTAGAGAGGAACCAGGCTATGAGGGGTGGCCAGTCCTCCTCTGGCTGTGCCGGGTGGAGATTATAACAGAACATGGCCAAGATGTTAAATGACCAGCATGGTCAAATAATTGTAATCACAGTGAACAAGTCAGGGTTTCATTGCTGCAGGCAGAACAGTTGAAACTGGAGCAGCAGCACGGCCAGGTGGACTGGGGACAACAAGAAGTCATCATGCCAGGTAGTCCTGAGGCATGGTCCTAGGGCTCAGTTCCTCTGAAAAAGAGAATGAAAGAAAGAGAGAATTAGAGAGATCATACTTAAATTCACACAGGGCACCGGATAAGACAGGAGAAATAGTCCAGATATAACAGACTGACCCTAGCCCCCCGACACAAACTACTGCAGCATAAATGCTGGAGGCTGAGACAGGAGGGGTCAGGACACACTGTGGCCCCGTCCGATGATACCCCCGGACAGGGCCAAACAGGCAGGGAATAACCCCACCCACTTTGCCAAAGCACAGCCCCCACACCACTAGAGGGATATCTTCAACCACCAACTTACCATCCTGAGAAAAGGCAGAGTATAGCCCACAAAGATCTCCGCCACGGCACAACCCAAGGGGGGGGCGCCAACCCAGATAGGAAGACCACATCAGTGACTCAACCCACTCAAGTGACGCACCCTTCCTAGGGACGGCATGGAAGAGCACCAGTAAGCCAGTGACTCAGCCCCTGTAATAGGGTTAGAGGCAGAGAATCCCAGTGGAGAGAGGGGAACTGGCCAGGCAGAGACAGCAAGGGCGGTTCGTTGCTCCAGTGCCTTTCCGTTCACCTTCACACTCCTGGGCCAGACTACACTCAATCATAGGACCTACTGAAGAGATCTTCAATAAAGACTTAAAAGGTTGAGACTGAGTCTGCGTCTCTTACATGGGTAGGCAGACCATTCCATAGAAATGGAGCTCTATAGGAGAAAGCCCTGCCTCCAGCAGTTTGCTTAGAAATTCTAGGGACAATTAGGAGGCCTGCGGCTTGTGACCGTAGAGTACGTGTAGGTATGTACTGCAGGACAAAATCGGAAAGACAGGTAGGAGCAAGCCCATGTAATGCTTTGTAGGTTAGCAGTAAAACCTTGAAATCAGCCCTTGCCTTATTAACAGGAAGCCAGTGTAGGGAGGCTAGCACTGGAGTAATATGATCACATTTTTTGGTTCTAGTCAGGATTCTAGCAGCCGTGTTTAGCACTAACTGAAGATTATGTAGTGCTTTATCCGGGTAGCCGGAGAGTAGAGCATTGCAGTAGTCTAACCTAGAAGTGACAAAAGCACTGATTAATTTTTCTGCATAATTTCTGGACAGAAAACGTCTGATTTTTTTGCAATGTTTAGTAGACGGAAAAAAGCTGTCCTTGAAACAGTATTGATATGTTCTTCAAAAGAGAGATCAGGGTCCAGAGTAACGCCGAGGTCCTTCACAGTTTTATTTGAGACGACTGTACAACCATCAAGATTAATTGTCAGATTCAACAGAAGATCTCTTTGTATCTTGGGACCTAAAACAAGCATCTCTGTTTTGTCCGTGTTTAAAAGTAGAAAGTTTGCAGCCATCCACTTCCAAATGTCGTAACACAGGCTTCCAGCGAGGGCAATTTTGGGGCTTCACCATGTTTCATTGAAATGTACAGCTGTGTGTCATCCGCATATCAATGAAAGTTAACATTATGTTTTCGAATGACATCCCCAAGAGGTAAAATATATAGTGAAAACAATAGTGGTCCTAAAACAGAATCTTGAGGAACACCAAAATGTACAGTTCATTTGTCAGAGGACAAACCATTCACAGAGACAAACTGATATTTTTCAGACAGATAAGAGCTAAACCAGGCCAGAACTTGTCCGTGTAGACCAATTTGGGTTTCCAATCTTTCCAAAAGAATGTGGTGATCGATGGTATCAAAAGCAGCACTAAGGTCTAGGAGCACGAGGACAGATGCAGAGCCTCGGTCTGACACCATTAAAGGTAATTTACCACCTTAAAACCTCTACTGACACCCCATCCCGCATGCGGGAGCGTAATCATCGCCTGACACTAATTAGCATAACGCAACCGACATAAATATCCCTAGAAAATATTCCTATTCATGAAAATCACAAATGAAATATATTGAGACACAGCTTAGCCTTTTGTCATCTCAGATTTTCAAAATATGCTTTACAGCCAAAGCTAGACAAGCATTTGTGTAAGTTTATCGATAGCCTAGCATAGCATAGGATTTTGTCCAGCTAGCAGCAGGTAACTTGGTCACGTAAATCAGAAAAGCAATCAAATTAAATCGTTTACCTTTGATGAGCTTCGGATGTTTTCACTCACGAGACTCCCAGTTAGATAGCAAATGTCCCTTTTTTCCCAAAATATTATTTTTGTAGGCGAAATAGCTCCATTTGTTCTTCACGTTTGGTTGAGAAATCGCCCGGAAATTGCAGTCACGAAAACTGCGAAAAATATTCCAAATTAGTTCCATAATATCGACAGAAACATTGGAAACGTTGTTTATAATCAATCCTCAAGATGTTTTTCAAATATCTATTCGATAATATATCCATCGGGACAATTCGTTTTTCAGTAGGACCGATTGGAGTAATTTGTAACCTCTGTATTTTACACGAGAATCTCTCTGGGGGCATCAGGTGACCACTTGCGCAATGTAGCCGCCTACGGCTATTCTTCAACATAAATGCGTAAAACTACGTCACAATGCTGTAGACACCTTGGGGAATACGTAGAAAGCGTAATCTGGTTGATAGCACATTCACTGCTCAATAGGGACTCATTGGAACGCAGCGCTTTCAAAACATGGGGCACATCCGGATTGGATTTTTCTCAGGCTTTCGCCTGCAACATCAGTTCTGTTATACTCACAGACAATATTTTTACAGTTTTGGAAACGTTAGAGTGTTTTCTATCCTCCTTTTTCTAAAATGTTTGAGAGGAATGAGAGATTCGATATAGGCCGATAGTTTTTCTATATTTTCTGGGTCAAGGTTTGGCTTTTTCAAGAGTGGCTTTATTACTGCCACTTTTAGTGAGTTTGATACAAATCCGTGGATTTTGAGATGTTTATTATGTTCAACATAGGAGGGCCAAGCACAGGAAGCAGCTATTTCAGTAGTTTAGTTGGAATAGGGTCCAGTATGCAGCTTGAAGGTTTAGAGGCCATGATTATTTTCATCATTGTGTCAAGAGATATAGTATTAAAACACTTGAGTGTCTCCCTTGATCCTAGGTCCTGGCAGAGTTGTGCAGACTTAGGACACCTTAACTTTGAAGGAATACGCAGATTTAAAGAGGAGTCCATAATTTGCTTTCTAATAATCATGATCTTTTCTTCAAAGAAGTTCATACATTTATTACTGCTGAAGTGAAAGCCATCCTCTCTTGGGGAATGCTGCTTTTTAGTTAGCTTTGAGACAGAATCAAAAATACATTTCGGATTGTTCTTTCCTCAATTAAGTTGGACAAATAGGATGATCGAGCAGCAGTGAGGGCTCTTCGATACTACACGGTACTGTCTTTCCAAGCTAGTCGGAAGATTTCCAGTTTGGTGTGGCGCCATTTCCGTTCCAATTTTCTGGAAGCTTGCTTCAGAGCTCGGGTATTTTCTGTATACCAGGGTGTTAGTTTCTTATGAGAAATGTTTTTAGTTTTTAGGGGTGCAACTGCATCTAGGGTATTGCGCAAGGTTAAATTGAGTTCCTCAGTTAGGTGGTTTACTGATTTTTGTCCTCTGACATTCCTTGGGTAGGCAGAGGGAGTCTGGAAGGGCATCAAGGAATCTTTGGGTTCTCTGAGAATTTATAGCACGACTTTTGATGCTCCTTGGTTGGGGTCTGAGCAGATTATTTGTTGCGATTGCAAACGTAATAAAATGGTGGTCCGATAGTCCAGGATTATGTGGAAAAACATTAAAATACACAACATTCATTCCATGGGACAAAACTAGGTCCAGAGTATGACTGTGGCAGTGAGTAGGTCCGGAGACATGTTGGACAAAACCCACTGAGTCGATGATGGCTCCGAAAGCCTTTTGGAGTGGGTCTGTGGATTTTTCCATGTAAATATTAAAGTCACCAAAAAGTTGAATATTATCTGCTATGACTACAAGGTCTGATAGGAATTCAGGGAACTCAGTGAGGAATGCTGTATATGGCCCCGGAGGCCTGTAAACAGTAGCTATAAAAAGTGATTAAGTAGGCTGCATAGATTATATGACTAGAAGCTCAAATGACGAAAACGTCTGTTTTTTTTTTTGTAAATTTAAATTTAATATCGTAAATGTTAGCAACACCTCCGCCTTTGCGGGATGCGCAGGGGATATGGTCACAAGTGTAACCAGGAGGTGAGGCCTCATGTAACACAGTAAATTCATCAGGCTTAAACCATGTTTCAGTCAGGCCAATCACATCAAGATTATGATCAGTGATTAGTTCATTGACTATAACTGCCTTGGAAGTGAGGGATCTAACATCTAACATCTAACATTTGAAACATCTTTCAACAATGGCAGGAATGGAGGTGGTCTTAATTCTAGTGAGATTGCTAAGGCGAACACCGCCATGTTTAGTGTTGCCCAACCTAGGTCGAGGCACAGACAAGGTCTCAATGGGGATAGCTGAGCTGACTACACGAACTGTGCTAGTGGCAGACTACGCTAAGCTGGCAGGCAGGCTAACAGCCTGCTACCTGGCCTGGACAATATTTCATTGCGGAGCTAGGGGAGTTAGAGCCCTATCTATGTTCGTTGATAAGATGAGAGCACCCCTCCAGCTAGGATGGAGTCCATCACTCCTCAACAGGCCAGGCTTGGTCCTGTTTGTGGGTGAGTCCCAGAAAGAGTACCAATTATCTACAAATTCTATATTTTGGGAGTGGCAGAAAAACGTTTTCAACCAGCGATTGAGTTGTAAGACTGGTGTAGAGCTCATCACTCCCCTAACTAGGAATGGCCAGAGACAATTACTTGATGCCGACACATCTTTCTAGCTGACCATACAGACCATCCAGACTATCAAAACTACCCAGACTACCCAGATTATCCAAACCATCCAGATCATAAAGACAATCCAGACAACCAAGACCATCCAGACAACCAAAAACATCAAGACTACCAAACCATCCAGACCATCCAGACAGCCCAGAACCAGACCATCCAGACTATCCAAACAATCCAGACTATCTAGAATACCCAGATCATCCAGACTACACAGACCATCCAGACTAAAAAAAACATCCTGACCATGCAGACTATCCAGACTATCCAGAATACCCAGACCATCCAGACTACTCAGACCATCCAGACAACCCAGACCATCCAGACTACCCAGACCATCCAGACTACCCAAACCATCCAGACTACCCAAACCATCCAGACTATGCAAACAACCCAAACCATCAAGACTACCCGAACCATCCAAACTACCCAGACCATACAAACTAAAAAAACATCCAGATCATCCAGACTGCCCAGACTATCCAAACAATCCAGACCATCCAGACTACACAGACCATCCAGACAAAAAAAAAACATCCTGACCATGCAGACTATCCAGACTACCCAGACCATCCAGACTACTCAGACCATCCAGACTACCCAGACAATCCAGACTACCCAAACCATACAGAATACCCAGACCATCCAGACTAGCCAAACCATCCAGACGATCCAGAATACCCAAACCATCCAGACAACCCAGACTATCCAGACTAAAAAAACATCCAGACAATCCAGACTAGCAAGACCATCCAGACAACCCAGACCATCCAGACAAAAAACCATCCACACTATCCAGACTACCCAAACCATCCAGACTACCCAACCATCCAGACAACCCAGGCAAACAAAAACATCCAGAACAGCCTTACCATCCAGACTATCCAGATTACGCAAACCATAGAGACTATTCAGACAATCCAGACTGTCCAGACTACCCAAACCATAGAGACTATTCAGACAATCCAGACTGTCCAGACTGCCCAAACCATAGAGACTATTCAACCATCCGGACTACCCAAACCATCCAGATCATCCAAACCATCCAGAATAAGCAGACATTCCAGAATACCCAAACCATCCAGACGATCCAGACTACCAAACCATTCATTCTATGCAGACCATCCAGTCTACCCAAACCATAGAGACTATTCAGACCATCCAGAAAACCCCAACCATCCAGAATATACATACATTCCACACTACCCAAACCATCCAGACCATTCAGACTATCCAGACTACCAAACCATCCAGACCATCCAGTCTACCCAAACCATAGAGACTATTCAGACAATCCAGACTACCCCAACCATCCAGAATAAGCATACATTCCACACTACCCAAACCATCCAGACCAATCAGACCATCCAGACTACCCCAACCATCTAGAATAAGCATACATTCCACACTACCCAAACCATCCAGACCATTCAGACCATCCAGACAACCCAGACTATCCAGACTAAAAAAACATCCAGACAATCCAGACTACCCAACCATCCAGACAACCCAGACCATCCAGACAAACCAAAACATCCAGAACATCCTTACCATCCAGACTATCCAGATTACCCAAACCATAGAGACTATCCAGACTACCAAACCATCCGGACCATCCATTCTATGCAGACCATCCAGACTGTCCAGACTACCCAAACCATAGAGGCTATTAAGACCATCCAGACTACCAAACCATCCGGACCATCTATTCTATGCAGACCATCCAGACTGTCCAGACTACCCAAACCATAGAGGCTATTAAGACCATCCAGACTACCAAAAACCATCCAGAATGAGCAGACATTGCAGACTACCCAAACCATCCTAACTATCCAGACAATCCAAACCATCCAGAATACCCAGACAATGCAGACAACCCAAACCATCCAGACTATTCAGACAAACCAAAACATCCAGAACATCCGTACAGCCGTATCAAACCCAAATTATCCAGACAATTCAGACTACCTGAACCATCCAGACTACCTGAACCATCCAGACTATCCAGACCATACAGACAAACCAAAACATCCAGAACATCCGTCCCATCCAGACTATCCAGACTACATGAATCATCCAAACTATCCAGACCATACAGACTACACAAACCACCCAGACAATCCTTACTACCCAGACAATCCAGATTACCCAAACCATCCAGAATAACCAGACCATTCAGACTATGCAGACTACCCAAACAATCCAGAATACCCAGACCATCCAGACAATCCAAACCATCCAGAATTCCCATACCATCCAGACCATCAATACTATCCAGATTAATCTGACAACCCAGACAGTTCAGACCATCCAGACTATCAAGACAATCCAGACTACCCAAAACATCCAGACTACACACCCAGAACCCTCAGACCATCCAGAGTATCCAAACCACCCAGACAATTCAGACCATCCTGGCTATCCAGACCACACAAACAAACCACCCAGTGTTCCCAGACTATCCAGACCATTCAGACAATCCAGACTAACCAAACCATAAAGAATACCTAGACCATCCAGACTACCCAGACAATGCAGGCTAACCAAACCATAAAGAATACCTAGACAATCCAGACAACCCAGACAATCCAGTCTACACAAACAATCCAAACTACCCAAACAATCTAGACTACCCAGACCATCAGACGACTCAAAACATCCAGACTACCCAAAACATCCAGACCATCCAAACTACCCAGACCATCCAAATGATCACGAAAACCCAAACCACCCAGACAACCCAAACCGTCCAGACTACCCAAACCGTCCAGACTACGAAAACCATCCAGACTACCCAAAACATCCAGACTACCCAAAACATCCAGACCATCCAAACTAACCAGACCATCCAAATGATCACGAAAACCCAAACCACCCAGACAACCCAAACCATCCAGACTACCCAAACCGTCCAGACTACGAAAACCATCCAGACTACCCAAACCGTCCAGACTACCAAAACCATCCAGACTACCCAAACCATCCAGTCTACCAAACCAATCCAGACTATCCAGACCACCCAGACCAATCAGACTACCCAAACAATCCAGACTACTCAAACCGTCCAGACTACCCAAAACGTCCAGACTACCCAAAACAACCAGACCATCCAAACTACCCAGACCATCCAAATTATCACGAAAACCCAAACCACCCAGACTACCCAAAACATCCAGACTACCCAAATGATCACGAAAACCCAGACCACCCAGACTACCCAAACCATCCAGACTACCCAAACCATCCAGACCATCCAAATTATCGCGAAAACACAAACCACCCAGACTACCCAAACCATCCAGACTACCCAAACCATCCAGACCATCCAGACTATCCAGACTAAAAAAACATCCAGACCATCCAGACTAGCAAGACCATCCAGACTACCCAGACCATACAGAATACAAAGACCATCCAGACTAGCTAAACCATACAGAATACCCAGACCATCCAGACTACCCAAACCATCCAGACTACCCAAACCATCCAGACAACCCAACCCATCCAGACTATCCAGAATAAGCAGACATTCCAGACTACCCAAACAATAGAGACTATTCGACCATCCAGACTACCCAAACCACCCAGACTATCCAGGTCATCCAGACTACCCAAACCATCCAGAATAGCCAGACCGTCGAGTCTACCAAACCAATCCAGACTATCCAGACCACCAAGACCAATCAGACTACCCAAACAATCCAGACTACTCAAACCATCCAGACTACCCAAAACATCCAGACCATCCAAACTACCCAGACCATCCAAATTATCACGAAAACCCAAACCACCCAGACTACCCAAACCATCCAGACTACCCAAACCATCCAGACCATCCAGGCTATCAAGACTAAAAAAACATCCAGACCATCCAGACTAGCAAAACCATCCAGACTACCCAGACCATCCAGACTAGCCAAACCATACAGAATACCCAGAACATCCAGACTACCTAAACCATCCAGACTACCCAAACCATCCAGACAACCCAAACCATCCAGACTATCCAGAATAAGCAGACATCCCAGACTACCCAAACCATAGAGACTATTCAACCATCCAGACTACCCAAACCACCCAGACTATCCAGGCCATCCAGACAATAAAGACTAAAAAAACATCCAGACCATCCAGACTAGCAAGACCATCCAAAATACCCAGACCATCCAGACTAGCCAAACCATACAGAATACCCAGAGCATCCAGACTACCAAAACCATCAACACAACCCAGAACATCCAGACTAAAAAAAAAATTCACATTGTACAGACTACCCACATGGACACTATCCAGACTACCCAGACCATCCAGACTATCCAGACAAACCATAACATCCATAACAACCGTACCATCCAGACTATCCAGATTACCCAGACCATAGAGACTATTCGACCATCCAGACAACCCAAACCATCCAGAAGAAGCAGACATTCCAGACTACCCAAACCATCAAAACCGTCCAGACCATACAGACTACCCAGAATACCCAAACAAAGCATTCAGTCAATTCAGACCATCCAGACTACAGAAACCATACAGACTACCCAGACTACTCAAACCATCCAGACTACCCAGACCATCCAGACTACCCAAACCATCCAGACCACCCAGACATTTCAGACTAACCAACACATTAAGTACAGCCGTACCATCCAGCCTATCCAGACTACCAAAACCATCCATACTACCCAAACCACCCAGACTATCCAGGCCATCCAGACTATCCAGACTACCCCAAAAAAATCCAGAATACCCAGACTACCCAAACCATCCAGAAAACCCAGACTATAAAAATATCCAGACCATCCAGACTACCAAGACCATCCAGACTACCCAGACCATCCAGACTATCCAAACCATACAGAATACACAGACCATCCAGACTACCCAAACCATCCAGACAACCCAGACCAACCAGACTATCCAGACTAAAAAAACATCCACACTATCCAGACTACCCAAACCATCCAGAATACCCAGACTATCCAGACAACAAAACCATCTAGAATACACAGACTATCCGGACTATCCAGAATACCCAGACCATGCAGACGACCCAGACTGTCATGTATTGTCATGTTGTGTCTTTCTGTCCTTTCCTTTCACCCTGTCTCCCTCTGCTGGTCGTATTAGGTTACCTTTTCTCCCCCGCTTTCCCCCAGCTGTTCCTTGTCTCCTCTTGACTACCTCGTCACCCCTTCTCCCACCTGTTCCCCTTTTCCCTCTGATTAGTCCCCTATATCTCTCTCTGTTTTTGTTCCTGTCCTTGTCGGATTCTTGTTTGTTGTGTTTCATGCCTGAGCCAGACTATCGTCATGTTTGCTGTAACCTTGTCCTGTCCTGTCGGAATCTGCCGGTCTATCTGAGCCTACCACAGTTTGGTTATTAAAGAAGCTCTGTTTAAGTTAGTTCGCTTTTGGGTCCTCATTCACTCACCGTAACAGAAGAATCCGACCAAGAATGGACCCAGCGACTTCGGATCCTCTCCACTCAGCCGTCGAGATCCAGGGAGCGATGCTAGGCAGACACGAGCAGGAATTGTCTGCTGCTCGACATGCCGTTGAGACCCTGGCCACCCAAGTCTCCAACCTCACAGAACAGGTTCACCATCTCCGCCTCGATCCACCGGCCACTTCCAGGGCTTTCGAATCTCCGGAGCCCAGAATCAATAACCCGCCGTGTTACTCTGGGGAGCCCACTGAATGCCGCTCGTTCCTCACCCAGTGTGATATTGTGTTTTCTCTCCAGCCCAACACGTACTCCAGGAGCACTGCTCGTGTCGCCTACGTCATATCTCTCCTTATTGGACGGGCTCGTGAGTGGGGCACGGCAATCTGGGAGGCAAGGGCTGAGTGTACTAACCAGTATCAGGACTTTAAGGAGGAGATGATACGGGTTTTTGATCGATCTGTTTTTGGGGAGGAGGCTTCCAGGGCCCTGTCTTCCCTATGTCAAGGTAATCGATCCATAACAGACTACTCTATTGAGTTTCGCACTCTTGCTGCCTCCAGTGGCTGGAACGAGCCGGCTTTGCTCGCTCGTTTTCTGGAGGGTCTCCGCGCAGAGGTAAAGGATGAGATTCTCTCCCGGGAGGTCCCTTCCAGCGTGGATTCCCTG
Organism: Oncorhynchus mykiss; assembly: GCF_057628025.1. Taxonomy (NCBI): domain Eukaryota; kingdom Metazoa; phylum Chordata; class Actinopteri; order Salmoniformes; family Salmonidae; genus Oncorhynchus; species Oncorhynchus mykiss. The sequence continues at coordinate 58,620,764 of NC_143043.1, forward strand.
ATTGAACTCGCTATTCGCATTGAGCGACGGGTTGATCTTCGTCACCGAGCTCGTGGAAAGGAGCTCGCGTTCTCCGTTGCCCCCCTCTCCGCATCACTACCATCTTCCTCTGCCGGCTCGGGAGCTGAGCCTATGCAGCTGGGAGGTATCCGCATCTCGACTAAGGAGAGGGAACGGAGAATCACCAACCGCCTCTGTCTCTATTGCGGTTCTGCTGGTCATTTTGTCACTTCATGTCCAGTAAAAGCCAGAGCTCATCAGTAAGCGGAGGGCTACTGGTGAGCGCTACTACTCCTGTCTCTCCTTCAAGATCCTGCACTACCTTGTCGGTCCATCTACGCTGGACCGGTTCGTCAGCTTCCTGCAGTGCCTTAATAGACTCTGGGGCGGAGGGCTGTTTTATGGACGAGACCTGGGCTCGGGAACATGACATTCCTCTCAGACAGTTAAGGGAGTCCACGGCCTTGTTCGCCAGTACCTCGTTGATTGGGAGGGGTACGGTCCTGAGGAGAGGAGTTGGGTTCCCTCTCGGGACGTGCTGGACCGTGCGCTGATCGAGGATTTCCTCCGTTGCCGCCAGGTTTCCTCCTCGAGTGCGCCAGGAGGCGCTCGGTGAGTGGGGGGGTACTGTCATGTATTGTCATGTTGTGTCTTTCTGTCCTTTCCTTTCACCCTGTCTCCCTCTGCTGGTCGTATTAGGTTACCTTTTCTCCCCCGCTTTCCCCCAGCTGTTCCTTGTCTCCTCTTGACTACCTCGTCACCCCTTCTCCCACCTGTTCCCCTTTTCCCTCTGATTAGTCCCCTATATCTCTCTCTGTTTTTGTTCCTGTCCTTGTCGGATTCTTGTTTGTTGTGTTTCATGCCTGAGCCAGACTATCGTCATGTTTGCTGTAACCTTGTCCTGTCCTGTCGGAATCTGCCGGTCTATCTGAGCCTACCACAGTTTGGTTATTAAAGAAGCTCTGTTTAAGTTAGTTCGCTTTTGGGTCCTCATTCACTCACCGTAACACAGACTATCCTGACGACCAAACAAACCATCCAGACTACTCAGACCACCCTGACTATCCAAACCACCCAAACAATCCAGACTATCCAGACCATCCAGAAAACCCAGACCATCCAGACTACCCAAACCATCCAGGCTACCCAAACCATCCAGGCTACACAAACCATCCAGACTGGAATGTCTGCTTATTCTGGACGGTTTGGGTAGTCTGGATGGTCGAATAGTCTATGGTTTTGGTAGTCTGGACAGTCTGGATTGTCTGAATAATCTCTGATTTGTGTAGTCTGGACAGTCTGGATTGTCTGAATAGTCTCTATGGTTTGGGTAATCTGGATAGTCTGGATGGTAAGGATGTTCTGGATGTTTTGGTTTGTCTGGATGGTGTGTGTAGTCTGGATGGTTGGATAGTCTGGATGGTTTGGGTAGTCTGGATAGTGTCAATGTTTTTTTAGTCTGGATAGTCTGGTTGGTCTGGATAGACCATCCAGAATATCCAGACTACCCAAACCGTCCAGACTATCCAGACAACCAAAACCACCCAGACCACAAGGACTATCTAGACTACCCATACCATTCAGACCATCTAGACTACCCAAACCATCCAGACAACCCAGACAACCCAGACCATCCAGACTAAAAAGCCATGGACACTATCCAGACTACCCAGACCATCCAGACTACCCAACCATCCAGACTATTCAGAAAAACCATAACATCCAGAACATCCGTATCATCCAGACTATTCGACAATCCAGACTACCCAAACCATCCAGAAGAAGCAGACATTCCAGACTACCCAAAACATCCAAACCGTCCAGACCATACAGACTATCCAGAATACCCAAACAAAGCATTCAGTAAATCCAGACCATCCAGACAACCCAAACCATACAGACCATCCAGACAAACAAAACCACCCAGACCACACGGACTATCTAGACTACCCATACCATTCAGACCATCCAGACTACCCAAACCATCCAGACAACCCAGACAATCCAGACAACCCAGACCATCCAGACTAAAAAACCAGGGACACTATCCAGACTACCCAGACCATCCAGACTACCCAACCATCCAGACTATTCAGAAAAACCATAACATCCAGAACATCCGTACCATCCAGACTATCCAGATTACCCAGACAATAGAGACTATTCAGACAATCCAGACTACCCAAACCATCCAGAAGAAGCAGACATTCCAGACTACCCAAACCATCCAGACCACCCAGACATTCCAGACTAACCAAAACATCCAGTACATCCATACCATCCAGCCTATCCAGACTACCAAAACCATCCAGACTACCCAAACCATACAGACTATCCAGACTACCCAGACCCTCCAGACTATCAAAACCATCCAGACTACAAAAACCATCCACACTATCCAGACTACCAAACCATCCATTATATGCAGACCATCCAGACTGTCCAGACTACCCAAACCATCCTTACTATCCAGACAACCCAAACCATCCAGAATACCCAGACAATGCAGACAACCCAAACCATACAGACCATCCAGATTACCCAAACCATCCAGACTACCCAAAACCATCCAGACCATCCAAACTACCCCGACCATCCAGAATATCCAGACTACCCAAATCGTCCAGACAACCAAAACCATCCAGACTATCTAGACTACCCATACCATTCAGACCATCCAGAATACCCAAACCATCCAGACCATCCAGACTACCCAAACCATCCAGACTAAAAAACCATGGACACTATCCAGACTACCCAGACCATCCAGACTACCCAAACCATCCAGACAACCCAGACCATCCAGACAACCAAAATCATCAAGACTACCAAACCATCCAGACAGCCCAGAACCAGACCATCCAGACTATCCAAACAATCCAGACGATCCAGACTATCTAGAATACCCAGATCATCCAGACTACACAGACCATCCAGACTAAAAAAAACATCCTGACCATGCAGACTATCCAGACTATCCAGAATACCCAGACCATCCAGACTACTCAGACCATCCAGACAACCCAGACCATCCAGACTACCCAGACCATCCAGACTACCCAAACCATCCAGACTACCCAAACCATCCAGACTATGCAAACAACCCAAACCATCAAGACTACCCGAACCATCCAAACTACCCAGACCATACAAACTAAAAAAACATCCAGATCATCCAGACTGCCCAGACTATCCAAACAATCCAGACCATCCAGACTACACAGACCATCCAGACAAAAAAAAAACATCCTGACCATGCAGACCATCCAGACTACCCAGACCATCCAGACTACTCAGACCATCCAGACTACCCAGACAATCCAGACTACCCAAACCATACAGAATACCCAGACCATCCAGACTAGCCAAACCATCCAGACGATCCAGAATAACCAAACCATCCAGACAACCCAGACTATCCAGACTAAAAAAACATCCAGACAATCCAGACTAGCAAGACCATCCAGACAACCCAGACCATCCAGACAAAAAAACATCCACACTATCCAGACTACCCAAACCATCCAGACTACCCAACCATCCAGACAACCCAGGCAAACCAAAACATCCAGAACAGCCTTACCATCCAGACTATCCAGATTACGCAAACCATAGAGACTATTCAGACAATCCAGACAGTCCAGACTACCCAAACCATAGAGACTATACAGACAATCCAGACTGTCCAGACTACCCAAACCATAGAGACTATTCAGACAATCCAGACTGTCCAGACTACCCAAACCATAGAGACTATTCAACCATCCGGACTACCCAAACCATCCAGATCATCCAAACCATCCAGAATAAGCAGACATTCCAGAATACCCAAACCATCCAGACGATCCAGACTACCAAACCATTCATTCTATGCAGACCATCCAGTCTACCCAAACCATAGAGACTATTCAGACCATCCAGAAAACCCCAACCATCCAGAATATGCATACATTCCACACTACCCAAACCATCCAGACCATTCAGACTATCCAGACTACCAAACCATCCAGACCATCCAGTCTACCCAAACCATAGAGACTATTCAGACAATCCAGACTACCCCAACCATCTAGAATAAGCATACATTCCACACTACCCAAACCATCCAGACCATTCAGACCATCCAGACTACCCCAACCATCTAGAATAAGCATACATTCCACACTACCCAAACCATCCAGACCATTCAGACCATCCAGACAACCCAGACTATCCAGACTAAAAAAACATCCAGACAATCCAGACTAGCAAGACCATCCAGACAACCCAGACCATCCAGACAAAAAAACATCCACACTATCCAGACTACCCAAACCATCCTGACCATCCAGACTACCCAACCATCCAGACAACCCAGACCATCCAGACAAACCAAAACATCCAGAACATCCTTACCATCCAGATTACGCAAACCATAGAGACTATTCAGACCATCCAGACTACCCCAACCATCCAGAATAAGCATACATTCAACACTACCCAAACCATCCAGACCATTCAGACTATCCAGACTACCAAAACCATCCAGACTATCCAGACTACCAAACCATCCGGACCATCTATTCTATGCAGACCATCCAGACTGTCCAGACTACCCAAACCATAGAGGCTATTAAGACCATCCAGACTACCAAAAACCATCCAGAATGAGCAGACATTGCAGACTACCCAAACCATCCTAACTATCCAGACAATCCAAACCATCCAGAATACCCAGACAATGCAGACAACCCAAACCATCCAGACTATTCAGACAAACCAAAACATCCAGAACATCCGTACAGCCGTATCAAACCCAAATTATCCAGACAATTCAGACTACCTGAACCATCCAGACTACCTGAACCATCCAGACTATCCAGACCATACAGACAAACCAAAACATCCAGAACATCCGTCCCATCCAGACTATCCAGACTACATGAATCATCCAAACTATCCAGACCATACAGACTACACAAACCACCCAGACAATCCTTACTACCCAGACAATCCAGATTACCCAAACCATCCAGAATAACCAGACCATTCAGACTATGCAGACTACCCAAACAATCCAGAATACCCAGACCATCCAGACAATCCAAACCATCCAGAATTCCCATACCATCCAGACCATCAATACTATCCAGATTAATCTGACAACCCAGACAGTTCAGACCATCCAGACTATCAAGACAATCCAGACTACCCAAAATATCCAGACTACACACCCAGAACCCTCAGACCATCCAGAGTATCCAAACCACCCAGACAATTCAGACCATCCTGACTATCCAGACCACACAAACAAACCACCCAGTGTTCCCAGACTATCCAGACCATTCAGACAATCCAGACTAACCAAACCATAAAGAATACCTAGACCATCCAGACTACCCAGACAATCCAGGCTAACCAAACCATAAAGAATACCTAGACAATCCAGACAACCCAGACAATCCAGTCTACACAAACAATCCAAACTACCCAAACAATCTAGACTACCCAGACCATCAGACGACTCAAAAAATCCAGACCATCCAGACTACCCAAAACATGCAGACTATCCAGACCACCCAGACAACTCAGACCATCCAGTCTACCCAGACAACTCAGACCATCCAGTCTACCCAGACTACCCAAACAATCCAAACTATCCAGACTACCCAAACAATCTAGACTACCCAGACCATCAGACGACTCAAACCATCCAGACCATCCAGACTACCCAAAACATGCAGAATACCCAGACCATCAAGACTACCCAGACCATCTGGACTATCCAGAATACCCAGACCATCCAGACTACTCAGACCATCCAGACTACCCAGACAATCCAGACTACCCAAACCATACAGAATACCCAGACCATCCAGACTAGCCAAACCATCCAGACGATCCAGAATACCCAAACCATCCAGACAACCCAGACTATCCAGACTAAAAAAACATCCAGACAATCCAGACTAGCAAGACCATCCAGACAACCCAGACCATCCAGACAACCCAGACAAACCAAAACATCCAGAACAGCCTTACCATCCAGACTATCCAGATTACGCAAACCATAGAGACTATTCAGACAATCCAGACTGTCCAGACTACCCAAACCATAGAGACTATTCAGACAATCCAGACTGTCCAGACTGCCCAAACCATAGAGACTATTCAACCATCCGGACTACCCAAACCATCCAGATCATCCAAACCATCCAGAATAAGCAGACATTCCAGAATACCCAAACCATCCAGACGATCCAGACTACCAAACCATTCATTCTATGCAGACCATCCAGTCTACCCAAACCATAGAGACTATTCAGACCATCCAGAAAACCCCAACCATCCAGAATATGCATAAATTCCACACTACCCAAACCATCCAGACCATTCAGACTATCCAGACTACCAAACCATCCAGACCATCCAGATTACGCAAACCATAGAGACTATTCAGACCATCCAGACTACCCCAACCATCCAGAATAAGCATACATTCAACACTACCCAAACCATCCAGACCATTCAGACTATCCAGACTACCAAAACCATCCAGACTATCCAGAGTACCAAACCATCCGGACCATCCATTCTATGCAGACCATCCAGACTGTCCAGACTACCCAAACCATAGAGGCTATTAAGACCATCCAGACTACCAAAAACCATCCAGAATGAGCAGACATTGCAGACAACCCAAACCATCCAGACTATTCAGACAAACCAAAACATCCAGAACATCCGTACAGCCGTATCAAACCCAAATTATCCAGACAATTCAGACTACCTGAACCATCCAGACTACCTGAACCATCCAGACTATCCAGACCATACAGACAAACCAAAACATCCAGAACATCCGTCCCATCCAGACTATCCAGACTACATGAATCATCCAAACTATCCAGACCATACAGACTACACAAACCACCCAGACAATCCTTACTACCCAGACAATCCAGATTACCCAAACCATCCAGAATAACCAGACCATTCAGACTATGCAGACTACCCAAACAATCCAGAATACCCAGACCATCCAGACAATCCAAACCATCCAGAATTCCCATACCATCCAGACCATCAATACTATCCAGATTAATCTGACAACCCAGACAGTTCAGACCATCCAGACTATCAAGACAATCCAGACTACCCAAAACATCCAGACTACACACCTAGAACCCTCAGACCATCCAGAGTATCCAAACCACCCAGACAATTCAGACCATCCTGACTATCCAGACCACACAAACAAACCACCCAGTGTTCCCAGACTATCCAGACCATTCAGACAATCCAGACTAACCAAACCATAAAGAATAACTAGACCATCCAGACTACCCAGACAATCCAGACTAACCAAACCATAAAGAATACCTAGACAATCCAGACAACACAGACAATCCAGTCTACACAAACAATCCAAACTACCAAAACAATCTAGACTACCCAGACCATCAGACGACTCAAAAAATCTAGACCATCCAGACTACCCAAAACATGCAGACTATCCAGACCACCCAGACAACTCAGACCATCCAGTCTACCCAGACAACTCAGACCATCCAGTCTACCCAGACTACCCAAACAATCTAGACTACCCAGACCATCAGACGACTCAAACCATCCAGACCATCCAGACTACCCAAAACATGCAGAATACCCAGACCATCAAGACTACCCAGACCATCTGGACTATCCAGAATACTCAGACCATCCAGACTACCCAGACTATCCTGACGACCAAACAAACCATCCAGACTACTCAGACTATCCAAACTACACAAACCATCCAGACTATCCAGACCATCCAGAATACCCAGACCATCCAGACTACCCAAACCCACCAGACTACACAAACCATCCAGACTACACAAACCATCCAGACTACCCAGTCTACCCAGACCATCCAGACTACCCAGACTATCCTGACGACCAAACAAACCATCCAAACTATCGAGTCTACCCAACCAATCCAGACTATCGAGACCACCCAGACTTTCAAAACCATCCAGACTACCCAAACAATATAGACTACACAGACCATCAGACGACTCAAACCATTCAGACCATCCAGACTACCCAAAACATGCAGAATACCCAGACCATCAACACTACCCAAAACATCCAGAATACCCAGACTATCCAGACTACCAAAACCATCTAGAATACACAGACTATCCAGGCTACCCAACCACTCCAGACCATCCAGAACACCCAGAATATCCAGTCTACCCAACCAATCCAGCATATCCTGACCACCAAGACAAATCAGACGATCCAGACAATCCAGAATACTCAGACCACCCAGACATTCCAAACCATCCAGACTACAAAAACCTTCCAGAATATCCAGAACATCCAGACTACCCGACCAATCCAGACCATCCAGAACACTGAGAATATCCAGTCTACCAAACCAATCCAGACTATCCAGACCACCCAGACCAATCAGACTACCCAAACAATCCAGACTACTCAAACCATCCAGACCACTCAAACCATCCAGACTACCCAAACAATCCAGACTACTCAAACCATCCAGACCACCCAAAACATCCAGACCACCCACACTACCTGGACCATCCAGAAATGTCCAGACTACCCAAAACAACAAGACTACCCAAAACATCCACACCATCCAAATTATCACAAAAACCCAAACCACCCAGCCAACCCAAACCATCCAGACAATCCAGACTACCCAAACCGTCCAGACTACCAAAACCATCCAGACTACCCAAACCATCCAGACTATCCAGACTACCCAAACCATCCAGAATACCCAGACCATCCAGAACACCCAGACAATCAAGACTAAAAAAACATCCAGACCATCCAGACTAGCAAGACCATCCAGACTACCCAAACAATCCAGACAACCCAAACCATCCAGACTATCCATAATAAGCAGACATTCCAGACTACCCAAACCACCCAGAATACCCAGACCATCCAGTCTACCAAACCAATCCAGACTATCCAGACCACCCAGACCAATCAGACTACCCAAACAATCCAGACTACTCAAACCATCCAGACTACTCAAACCATCCAGACCATCCAGACTACCCAAACAATCCAGACTACTCAAACCATCCAGACCATCCAGACTACCCAAAACATCCAGACACCCCAGACCATCCAAACTACCTGGACCATCCAGAATATCCAGACTACCCAAACCGTCCAGACTACCCAAAACATCCAGACTACCCAAAACATCCAGACCATCCAAACTACCCAGACCATCCAAATGATCATGAAAACCCAAACCACCCAGACAACCCAAACCATCCAGACTACCCAAACCGTCCAGACTACGAAAACCATCCAGACTACCCAAAACATCCAGCCTAACCAAAACATCCAGACCATCCAAACTAACCAGACCATCCAAATGATCACGAAAACCCAAACCACCCAGACAACCCAAACCATCCAGACTACCCAAACCGTCCAGACTACGAAAACCATCCAGACTACCCAAACCGTCCAGACTACCAAAACCATCCAGACTACCCAAACCATCCAGTCTACCAAACCAATCCAGACTATCCAGACCACCCAGACCAATCAGACTACCCAAACAATCCAGACTACTCAAACCGTCCAGACTACCCAAAACGTCCAGACTACCCAAAACAACCAGACCATCCAAACTACCCAGACCATCCAAATTATCACGAAAACCCAAACCACCCAGACTACCCAAAACATCCAGACTACCCAAATGATCACGAAAACCCAGACCACCCAGACTACCCAAACCATCCAGACTACCCAAACCATCCAGACCATCCAAATTATCGCGAAAAAACAAACCACCCAGACTACCCAAACCATCCAGACTACCCAAACCATCCAGACCATCCAGACTATCCAGACTAAAAAAACATCCAGACCATCCAGACTAGCAAGACCATCCAGACTACCCAGACCATACAGAATACAAAGACCATCCAGACTAGCTAAACCATACAGAATACCCAGAGCATCCAGACTACCCAAACCATCCAGACTACCCAAACCATCCAGACTACCCAAACCATCCAGACAACCCAACCCATCCAGACTATCCAGAATAAGCAGACATTCCAGACTACCCAAACAATAGAGACTATTCGACCATCCAGACTACCCAAACCACCCAGACTATCCAGGTCATCCAGACTATCCAGACTACCCAAACCACCCAGAATAGCCAGACCGTCGAGTCTACCAAACCAATCCAGACTATCCAGACCACCAAGACCAATCAGACTACCCAAACAATCCAGACTACTCAAACCATCCAGACTACCCAAACCATCCAGACCATCCAAACTACCCAGACCATCCAAATTATCACGAAAACCCAAACCACCCAGACTACCCAAACCATCCAGACTACCCAAACCATCCAGACCATCCAGACTATCAAGACTAAAAAAACATCCAGACCATCCAGACTAGCAAAACCATCCAGACTACCCAGACCATCCAGACTAGCCAAACCATACAGAATACCCAGAACATCCAGACTACCTAAACCATCCAGACTACCCAAACCATCCAGACAACCCAAACCATCCAGACTATCCAGAATAAGCAGACATCCCAGACTACCCAAACCATAGAGACTATTCAACCATCCAGACTACCCAAACCACCCAGACTATCCAGGCCATCCAGACAATAAAGACTCAAAAAACATCCAGACCATCCAGACTAGCAAGACCATCCAAAATACCCAGACCATCCAGACTAGCCAAACCATACAGAATACCCAGAGCATCCAGACTACCAAAACCATCAACACAACCCAGAACATCCAGACTAAAAAAAAAATTCACATTGTACAGACTACCCACATGGACACTATCCAGACTACCCAGACCATCCAGACTATCCAGACAAACCATAACATCCATAACAACCGTACCATCCAGACTATCCAGATTACCCAGACCATAGAGACTATTCGACCATCCAGACAACCCAAACCATCCAGAAGAAGCAGACATTCCAGACTACCCAAACCATCAAAACCGTCCAGACCATACAGACTACCCAGAATACCCAAACAAAGCATTCAGTCAATCCAGACCATCCAGACTACAGAAACCATACAGACTACCCAGACTACTCAAACCATCCAGACTACCCAGACCATCCAGACTACCCAAACCATCCAGACCACCCAGACATTTCAGACTAACCAACACATTAAGTACAGCCGTACCATCCAGCCTATCCAGACTACCAAAACCATCCAGACTACCCAAACCACCCAGACTATCCAGGCCATCCAGACTATCCAGACTACCCCAAAAAAATCCAGAATACCAAGACTACCCAAACCATCCAGAAAACCCAGACTATAAAAATATCCAGACCATCCAGACTACCAAGACCATCCAGACTACCCAGACCATCCAGACTATCCAAACCATACAGAATACACAGACCATCCAGACTACCCAAACCATCCAGACAACCCAGACCAACCAGACTATCCAGACTAAAAAAACATCCACACTATCCAGACTACCCAAACCATCCAGAATACCCAGACTATCCAGACAACAAAACCATCTAGAATACACAGACTATCCGGACTATCCAGAATACCCAGACCATGCAGACGACCCAGACTATCCTGACGACCAAACAAACCATCCAGACTACTCAGACCACCCTGACTATCCAAACCACCCAAACAATCCAGACTATCCAGACCATCCAGAAAACCCATACCATCCAGACTACCCAAACCATCCAGGCTACCCAAACCATCCAGGCTACACAAACCATCCAGACTGGAATGTCTGCTTATTCTGGACGGTTTGGGTAGTCTGGATGGTCGAATAGTCTATGGTTTTGGTAGTCTGGACAGTCTGGATTGTCTGAATAATCTCTGATTTGTGTAGTCTGGACAGTCTGGATTGTCTGAATAGTCTCTATGGTTTGGGTAATCTGGATAGTCTGGATGGTAAGGATGTTCTGGATGTTTTGGTTTGTCTGGATGGTGTGTGTAGTCTGGATGGTTGGATAGTCTGGATGGTTTGGGTAGTCTGGATAGTGTCAATGTTTTTTTAGTCTGGATAGTCTGGTTGGTCTGGATAGACCATCCAGAATATCCAGACTACCCAAACCGTCCAGACTATCCAGACAACCAAAACCACCCAGACCACAAGGACTATCTAGACTACCCATACCATTCAGACCATCTAGACTACCCAAACCATCCAGACAACCCAGACAACCCAGACCATCCAGACTAAAAAGCCATGGACACTATCCAGACTACCCAGACCATCCAGACTACCCAACCATCCAGACTATTCAGAAAAACCATAACATCCAGAACATCCGTATCATCCAGACTATTCGACAATCCAGACTACCCAAACCATCCAGAAGAAGCAGACATTCCAGACTACCCAAAACATCCAAACTGTCCAGACCATACAGACTATCCAGAATACCCAAACAAAGCATTCAGTAAATCCAGACCATCCAGACAACCCAAACCATACAGACCATCCAGACAAACAAAACCATCCAGACCACACGGACTATCTAGACTAACCATACCATTCAGACCATCCAGACTACCCAAACCATCCAGACAATCCAGACAACCCAGACCATCCAGACTAAAAAACCATGGACACTATCCAGACTACCCAGACCATCCAGACTACCCAACCATCCAGACTATTCAGAAAAACCATAACATCCAGAACATCCGTACCATCCAGACTATCCAGATTACCCAGACAATAGAGACTATTCAGACAATCCAGACTACCCAAACCATCCAGAAGAAGCAGACATTCCAGACTACCCAAACCATCCAGACCACCCAGACATTCCAGACTAACCAAAACATCCAGTACATCCATACCATCCAGCCTATCCAGACTACCAAAACCATCCAGACTACCCAAACCATACAGACTATCCAGACTACCCAGACCCTCCAGACTATCAAAACCATCCAGACTACAAAAACCATCCACACTATCCAGACTACCAAACCATCCATTATATGCAGACCATCCAGACTGTCCAGACTACCCAAACCATCCTTACTATCCAGACAACCCAAACCATCCAGAATACCCAGACAATGCAGACAACCCAAACCATACAGACCATCCAGATTACCCAAACCATCCAGACTACCCAAAACCATCCAGACCATCCAAACTACCCCGACCATCCAGAATATCCAGACTACCCAAATCGTCCAGACAACCAAAACCATCCAGACTATCTAGACTACCCATACCATTCAGACCATACAGACTACCCAAACCATCCAGACCATCCAGACTACCCAAACCATCCAGACTAAAAAACCATGGACACTATCCAGACTACCCAGACCATCCAGACTATCCAGACAAACCATAACATCCATAACAACCGTACCATCCAGACTATCCAGATTACCCAGACCATAGAGACTATTCGACCATCCAGACAACCCAAACCATCCAGAAGAAGCAGACATTCCAGACTACCCAAACCATCAAAACCGTCCAGACCATACAGACTACCCAGAATACCCAAACAAAGCATTCAGTCAATCCAGACCATCCAGACTACAGAAACCATACAGACTACCCAGACTACTCAAACCATCCAGACTACCCAGACCATCCAGACTACCCAAACCATCCAGACTAACCAACACATTAAGTACAGCCGTACCATCCAGCCTATCCAGACTACCAAAACCATCCAGACTACCCAAACCACCCAGACTATCCAGGCAATCCAGACTATCCAGACTACCCCAAAAAAATCCAGAATACCCAGACTACCCAAACCATCCAGAAAACCCAGACTATAAAAATATCCAGACCATCCAGACTACCAAGACCATCCAGACTACCCAGACCATCCAGACTATCCAAACCATACAGAATACACAGACCAACCAGACAACAAAACCATCTAGAATACACAGACTATCCGGACTATCCAGAATACCCAGACCATGCAGACGACCCAGACTATCCTGACGACCAAACAAACCATCCAGACTACTCAGACCACCCAGACTATCCAAACCACCCAAACAATCCAGACTATCCAGACCATCCAGAATACCCAGACCATCCAGACTACCCAAACCATCCAGGCTACACAAACCATCCAGGCTACACAAACCATCCAGACTGGAATGTCTGCTTATTCTGGACGGTTTGGGTAGTCTGGATGGTCGAATAGTCTATGGTTTTGGTAGTCTGGACAGTCTGGATTGTCTGAATAGTCTCTGATTTGTGTAGTCTGGACAGTCTGGATTGTCTGAATAGTCTCTATGGTTTGGGTAATCTGGATAGTCTGGATGGTAAGGATGTTCTGGATGTTTTGGTTTGTCTGGATGGTGTGTGTAGTCTGGATGGTTGGATAGTCTGGATGGTTTGGGTAGTCTGGATAGTGTCAACGTTTTTTTAGTCTGGATAGTCTGGTTGGTCTGGATAGACCATCCAGAATATCCAGACTACCCAAACCGTCCAGACTATCCAGACAACCAAAACCACCCAGACCACACTGACTATCTAGACTACCCATACCATTCAGACCATCTAGACTACCCAAACCATCCAGACAACCCAGACCATGCAGACTAAAAAGCCATGGACACTATCCAGACTACCCAGACCATCCAGACTACCCAACCATCCAGACTATTCAGAAAAACCATAACATCCAGAACATCCGTAACATCCAGACTATTCGACAATCCAGACCACCCAAACCATCCAGAAGAAGCAGACATTCCAGACTACCCAAAACATCCAAACCGTCCAGACCATACAGACTATCCAGAATACCCAAACAAAGCATTCAGTAAATCCAGACCATCCAGACAACCCAAACCATTCAGACTATCCAGACAACCAAAACCACCCAGACCACACGGACTATCTAGACTACCCATACCATTCAGACCATCTAGACTACCCAAACCATCCAGACAACCCAGACAATCCAGACAACCCAGACCATCCAGACTAAAAAACCATGGACACTATCCAGACTACCCAGACCATCCAGACTACCCAACCATCCAGACTATTCAGAAAAACCATAACATCCAGAACATCCGTACCATCCAGACTATCCATATTATCCAGACCATAGAGACTATTCAGACAATCCAGACTACCCAAACCATCCAGAAGAAGCAGACATTCCAGACTACCCAAACCATCCAGACCACCCAGACATTCCAGACTAACCAAAACATCCAGTACATCCATACCATCCAGCCTATCCAGACTACCAAAACCATCCAGACTACAAAAACCATCCAGACTATCCAGACTACCAAACCATCCATTATATGCAGACCATCCAGACTGTCCAGACTACCCAAACCATCCTTACTATCCAGACAACCCAAACCATCCAGAATACCCAGACAATGCAGACAACCCAAACCATACAGACCATCCAGATTACCCAAACCATCCAGACTACCCAAAACCATCCAGACCATCCAAACTACCCCGACCATCCAGAATATCCAGACTACCCAAATCGTCCAGACAACCAAAACCATCCAGACTATCTAGACTACCCATACCATTCAGACCATCCAGACTACCCAAACCATCCAGACCATCCAGACTACCCAAACCATCCAGACCATCCAGCCTAAAAAACCATGGACACTATCCAGACTACCCAGACCATCCAGACTATCCAGACAAACCATAACATCCGTACCATCCAGACTATCCAGATTACCCAGACCATAGAGACTATTCGACCATCCAGACAACCCAAACCATCCAGAAGAAGCAGACATTCCAGACTACCCAAACCATCAAAACCGTCCAGACCATACAGACTACCCAGAATACCCAAACAAAGCATTCAGTCAATCCAGACCATCCAGACTACAGAAACCATACAGACTACCCAGACTACTCAAACCATCCAGACTACCCAGACCATCCAGACTACCCAAACCATCCAGACCACCCAGACATTTCAGACTAACCAACACATTAAGTACAGCCGTACCATCCAGCCTATCCAGACTACCAAAACCATCCAGACTACCCAAACCACCCAGACTATCCAGGCCATCCAGACTACCCAAAACAAATCCAGAATACCCAGACTACCCAAACCATCCAGAAAACCCAGACTATAAAAATATCCAGACCATCCAGACTACCAAGACCATCCAGACTACCCAGACCATCCAGACTATCCAAACCATACAGAATACACAGACCATCCAGACTACCCAAACCATCCAGACAACCCAGACCAACCAGACTATCCAGACTAAAAAAACATCCACACTATCCAGACTACCCAAACCATCCAGAATACCCAGACTATCCAGACAACAAAACCATCTAGAATACACAGACTATCCGAACTATCCAGAATACCCAGACCATGCAGACGACCCAGACTATCCTGACGACCAAACAAACCATCCAGACTACTCAGACCACCCAGACTATCCAAACCACCCAAACGATCCAGACCATCCAGAATACCCAGACCATCCAGACTACCCAAACCATCCAGGCTACCCAAACCATCCAGGCTACACAAACCATCCAGACTGGAATGTCTGCTTATTCTGGACGGTTTGGGTAGTCTGGATGGTCGAATAGTCTATGGTTTTGGTAGTCTGGACAGTCTGGATTGTCTGAATAGTCTCTGATTTGTGTAGTCTGGACAGTCTGGATTGTCTGAATAGTCTCTATGGTTTGGGTAATCTGGATAGTCTGGATGGTAAGGATGTTCTGGATGTTTTGGTTTGTCTGGATGGTGTGTGTAGTCTGGATGGTTGGATAGTCTGGATGGTTTGGGTAGTCTGGATAGTGTCAATGTTTTTTTAGTCTGGATAGTCTGGTTGGTCTGGATAGACCATCCAGAATATCCAGACTACCCAAACCGTCCAGACTATCCAGACAACCAAAATTACCCAGACCACACGGACTATCTAGACTACCCATACCATTCAGACCATCTAGACTACCCAAACCATCCAGACAACCCAGACAACCCAGACCATCCAGACTAAAAAGCCATGGACACTATCCAGACTACCCAGACCATCCAGACTACCCAACCATCCAGACTATTCAGAAAAACCATAACATCCAGAACATCCGTACCATCCAGACTATTCGACAATCCAGACTACCCAACCATCCAGACTATTCAGACAAACCATAACATCCATAACAACCGTACCATCCAGACTATCCAGATTACCCAGACCATAGAGACTATTCGACCATCCAGACAAACCAAAACATCCAGAAGAAGCAGACATTCCTGACTACCCAAACCATCAAAACCGTCCAGACCATACAGACTACCCAGAATACCCAAACAAAGCATTCAGTCAATCCAGACCATCCAGACTACAGAAACCATACAGACTACCTAGACTACTCAAACCATCCAGACTACCCAGACCATCCAGACTACCCAAACCATCCAGACCACCCAGACATTTCAGACTAACCAACACATTAAGTACAGCCGTACCATCCAGCCTATCCAGACTACCAAAACCATCCAGACTACCCAAACCACCCAGACTATCCAGGCCATCCAGACTATCCAGACTACCCCAAAAAATCCAGAATACCCAGACTACCCAAACCATCCAGAAAACCCAGACTATAAAAATATCCAGACCATCCAGACTACCAAGACCATCCAGACTACCCAGACCATCCAGACTATCCAAACCATACAGAATACACAGACCATCCAGACTACCCAAACCATCCAGACAACCCAGACCAACCAGACTTTTCAGACTAAAAAAACATCCACACTATCCAGACTACCCAAACCATCCAGAATACCCAGACTATCCAGACAACAAAACCATCTAGAATACACAGACAATCCGGACTATCCAGAATACCCAGACCATGCAGACGACCCAGACTATCCTGACGACCAAACAAACCATCCAGACTACTCAGACCACCCAGACTATCCAAACCACCCAAACAATCCAGACTATCCAGACCATCCAGAATACCCAGACCATCCAGACTACCCAAACCATCCAGGCTACCCAAACCATCCAGGCTACACAAACCATCCAGACTGGAATGTCTGCTTATTCTGGACGGTTTGGGTAGTCTGGATGGTCGAATAGTCTATGGTTTTGGTAGTCTGGACAGTCTGGATTGTCTGAATAGTCTCTGATTTGTGTAGTCTGGACAGTCTGGATTGTCTGAATAGTCTCTATGGTTTGGGTAATCTGGATAGTCTGGATGGTAAGGATGTTCTGGATGTTTTGGTTTGTCTGGATGGTGTGTGTAGTCTGGATGGTTGGATAGTCTGGATGGTTTGGGTAGTCTGGATAGTGTCAATGTTTTTTTAGTCTGGATAGTCTGGTTGGTCTGGATAGACCATCCAGAATATCCAGACTACCCAAACCGTCCAGACTATCCAGACAACCAAAATTACCCAGACCACACGGACTATCTAGACTACCCATACCATTCAGACCATCTAGACTACCCAAACCATCCAGACAACCCAGACAACCCAGACCATCCAGACTAAAAAGCCATGGACACTATCCAGACTACCCAGACCATCCAGACTACCCAACCATCCAGACTATTCAGAAAAACCATAACATCCAGAACATCCGTACCATCCAGACTATTCGACAATCCAGACTACCCAACCATCCAGACTATTCAGACAAACCATAACATCCATAACAACCGTACCATCCAGACTATCCAGATTACCCAGACCATAGAGACTATTCGACCATCCAGACAAACCAAAACATCCAGAAGAAGTAGACATTCCTGACTACCCAAACCATCAAAACCGTCCAGACCATACAGACTACCCAGAATACCCAAACAAAGCATTCAGTCAATCCAGACCATCCAGACTACAGAAACCATACAGACTACCTAGACTACTCAAACCATCCAGACTACCCAGACCATCCAGACTACCCAAACCATCCAGACCACCCAGACATTTCAGACTAACCAACACATTAAGTACAGCCGTACCATCCAGCCTATCCAGACTACCAAAACCATCCAGACTACCCAAACCACCCAGACTATCCAGGCCATCCAGACTATCCAGACTACCCCAAAAAATCCAGAATACCCAGACTACCCAAACCATCCAGAAAACCCAGACTATAAAAATATCCAGACCATCCAGACTACCAAGACCATCCAGACTACCCAGACCATCCAGACTATCCAAACCATACAGAATACACAGACCATCCAGACTACCCAAACCATCCAGACAACCCAGACCAACCAGACTATCCAGACTAAAAAAACATCCACACTATCCAGACTACCCAAACCATCCAGAATACCCAGACTATCCAGACAACAAAACCATCTAGAATACACAGACTATCCGAACTATCCAGAATACCCAGACCATGCAGACGACCCAGACTATCCTGACGACCAAACAAACCATCCAGACTACTCAGACCACCCAGACTATCCAAACCACCCAAACAATCCAGACTATCCAGACCATCCAGAATACCCAGACCATCCAGACTACCCAAACCATCCAGGCTACCCAAACCATCCAGGCTACACAAACCATCCAGACTGGAATGTCTGCTTATTCTGGACGGTTTGGGTAGTCTGGATGGTCGAATAGTCTATGGTTTTGGTAGTCTGGACAGTCTGGATTGTCTGAATAGTCTCTGATTTGTGTAGTCTGGACAGTCTGGATTGTCTGAATAGTCTCTGGTTTGGGTAATCTGGATAGTCTGGATGGTAAGGATGTTCTGGATGTTTTGGTTTGTCTGGATGGTGTGTGTAGTCTGGATGGTTGGATAGTCTGGATGGTTTGGGTAGTCTGGATAGTGTCAATGTTTTTTTAGTCTGGATAGTCTGGTTGGTCTTGATAGACCATCCAGAATATCCAGACTACCCAAACCGTCCAGACTATCCAGACAACCAAAATTACCCAGACCACACAGACTATCTAGACTACCCATACCATTCAGACCATCTAGACTACCCAAACCATCCAGACAACCCAGACAACCCAGACTAAAAAGCCATGGACACTATCCAGACTACCCAGACCATCCAGACTACCCAACCATCCAGACTATTCAGAAAAACCATAACATCCAGAACATCCGTACCATCCAGACTATTCGACAATCCAGACTACCCAACCATCCAGACTATTCAGACAAACCATAACATCCATAACAACCGTACCATCCAGACTATCCAGATTACCCAGACCATAGAGACTATTCGACCATCCAGACAAACCAAAACATCCAGAAGAAGCAGACATTCCTGACTACCCAAACCATCAAAACCGTCCAGACCATACAGACTACCCAGAATACCCAAACAAAGCATTCAGTCAATCCAGACCATCCAGACTACAGAAACCATACAGACTACCTAGACTACTCAAACCATCCAGACTACCCAGACCATCCAGACTACCCAAACCATCCAGACCACCCAGACATTTCAGACTAACCAACACATTAAGTACAGCCGTACCATCCAGCCTATCCAGACTACCAAAACCATCCAGACTACCCAAACCACCCAGACTATCCAGGCCATCCAGACTATCCAGACTACCCCAAAAAATCCAGAATACCCAGACTACCCAAACCATCCAGAAAACCCAGACTATAAAAATATCCAGACCATCCAGACTACCAAGACCATCCAGACTACCCAGACCATCCAGACTATCCAAACCATACAGAATACACAGACCATCCAGACTACCCAAACCATCCAGACAACCCAGACCAACCAGACTATCCAGACTAAAAAAACATCCACACTATCCAGACTACCCAAACCATCCAGAATACCCAGACTATCCAGACAACAAAACCATCTAGAATACACAGACTATCCGAACTATCCAGAATACCCAGACCATGCAGACGACCCAGACTATCCTGACGACCAAACAAACCATCCAGACTACTCAGACCACCCAGACTATCCAAACCACCCAAACAATCCAGACTATCCAGACCATCCAGAATACCCAGACCATCCAGACTACCCAAACCATCCAGGCTACCCAAACCATCCAGGCTACACAAACCATCCAGACTGGAATGTCTGCTTATTCTGGACGGTTTGGGTAGTCTGGATGGTCGAATAGTCTATGGTTTTGGTAGTCTGGACAGTCTGGATTGTCTGAATAATCTCTGATTTGTGTAGTCTGGACAGTCTGGATTGTCTGAATAGTCTCTATGGTTTGGGTAATCTGGATAGTCTGGATGGTAAGGATGTTCTGGATGTTTTGGTTTGTCTGGATGGTGTGTGTAGTCTGGATGGTTGGATAGTCTGGATGGTTTGGGTAGTCTGGATAGTGTCAATGTTTTTTTAGTCTGGATAGTCTGGTTGGTCTGGATAGACCATCCAGAATATCCAGACTACTCAAACCGTCCAGACTATCCAGACAACCAAAACCACCCAGACCACAGGGACTATCTAGACTACCCATACCATTCAGACCATCCAGACTACCCAGACCATCCAGACTACCCAAACCATCCAGACCACCCAGACATTTCAGACTAACCAACACATTAAGTACAGCCGTACCATCCAGCCTATCCAGACTACCAAAACCATCCAGACTACCCAAACCACCCAGACTATCCAGGCCATCCAGACTATCCAGACTACCCCAAAAAATCCAGAATACCCAGACTACCCAAACCATCCAGAAAACCCAGACTATAAAAATATCCAGACCATCCAGACTACCAAGACTACCCAGACCATCCAGACTATCCAAACCATACAGAATACACAGACCATCCAGACTACCCAAACCATCCAGACAACCCAGACCAACCAGACTTTTCAGACTAAAAAAACATCCACACTATCCAGACTACCCAAACCATCCAGAATACCCAGACTATCCAGACAACAAAACCATCTAGAATACACAGACAATCCGGACTATCCAGAATACCCAGACCATGCAGACGACCCAGACTATCCTGACGACCAAACAAACCATCCAGACTACTCAGACCACCCAGACTATCCAAACCACCCAAACAATCCAGACTATCCAGACCATCCAGAATACCCAGACCATCCAGACTACCCAAACCATCCAGGCTACCCAAACCATCCAGGCTACACAAACCATCCAGACTGGAATGTCTGCTTATTCTGGATGGTTTGGGTAGTCTGGATGGTCGAATAGTCTATGGTTTTGGTAGTCTGGACAGTCTGGATTGTCTGAATAGTCTCTGATTTGTGTAGTCTGGACAGTCTGGATTGTCTGAATAGTCTCTATGGTTTGGGTAATCTGGATAGTCTGGATGGTAAGGATGTTCTGGATGTTTTGGTTTGTCTGGATGGTGTGTGTAGTCTGGATGGTTGGATAGTCTGGATGGTTTGGGTAGTCTGGATAGTGTCAATGTTTTTTTAGTCTGGATAGTCTGGTTGGTCTGGATAGACCATCCAGAATATCCAGACTACTCAAACCGTCCAGACTATCCAGACAACCAAAACCACCCAGACCACACGGACTATCTAGACTACCCATACCATTCAGACCATCTAGACTACCCAAACCATCCAGACAACCCAGACCATCCAGACTAAAAAGCCATGGACACTATCCATACTACCCAGACCATCCAGACTACCCAACCATCCAGACTATTCAGAAAAACCATAACATCCAGAACATCCGTACCATCCAGACTATCCAGATTACCCAGACCATAGAGACTATTCAGACAATCCAGACTACCCAAACCATCCAGAAGAAGCAGACATTCCAGACTACCCAAACCGTCCAGACTACCCAAACCACCCAAACTATCAAGGCCACCCAGACTATCCAGACTACCCAAACTATCCAGACCATCCAGACTACCCAAACCATTCAGACGATCCAGAATACCCAAACCATCCAGACAACCAGAATATCCAGACTAAAAAAACATCCAGAACATCCGTACCATCCAGAATATCCAGATTACCCAGACCATAGAGACTATTCGACCATCCATACTACCCAAACCATCCAGAAAAAGCAGACATTCCAGACCATCCAAACCGTCCAGACCATACAGACTATCCAGAATACCCAAACAAAGCATTCAGTCAATCCAGACAATCCAGACTACCCAAACCATACAGACTATCCAGACTACCCAGACCCTCCAGACTATCAAAACCATCCAGACTACAAAAACCATCCACACTATCCAGACTACCAAACCATCCATTCTATGCAGACCATCCAGACTACCCAAACCATCCTTACTATCCAGACAACCCAAACCATCCAGAATACCCAGACAATGCAGACAACCCAAAACCATCCAGACCATCCAAACTACCCCGACCATCCAGAATATCCAGACTACCCAAATCGTCCAGACAACCAAAACCATCCAGAATATCCAGACTATCTAGACTACCCATACCATTCAGACCATCCAGACAACCCAAACCATCCAGAAGAAGCAGACATTCCAGACTACCCAAACCATCAAAACCGTCCAGACCATACAGACTACCCAGAATACCCAAACAAAGCATTCAGTCAATCCAGACCATCCAGACTACAGAAACCATACAGACTACCCAGACTACTCAAACCATCCAGACTACCCAGACCATCCAGACTACCCAAACCATCCAGACCACCCAGACATTTCAGACTAACCAACACATTAAGTACAGCCGTACCATCCAGCCTATCCAGACTACCAAAACCATCCAGACTACCCAGACTATCCAGGCCATCCAGACTATCCAGACTACCCCAAAAAAATCCAGAATACCCAGACTACCCAAACCATCCAGAAAACCCAGACTATAAAAATATCCAGACCATCCAGACTACCAAGACCATCCAGACTACCCAGACCATCCAGACTATCCAAACCATACAGAATACACAGACCATCCAGACAACAAAACCATCTAGAATACACAGACTATCCGGACTATCCAGAATACCCAGACCATGCAGACGACCCAGACTATCCTGACGACCAAACAAACCATCCAGACTACTCAGACCACCCAGACTATCCAAACCACCCAAACAATCCAGACTATCCAGACCATCCAGAATACCCAGACCATCCAGACTACCCAAACCATCCAGGCTACCCAAACCATCCAGGCTACACAAACCATCCAGACTGGAATGTCTGCTTATTCTGGACGGTTTGGGTAGTCTGGATGGTCGAATAGTCTATGGTTTTGGTAGTCTGGACAGTCTGGATTGTCTGAATAGTCTCTGATTTGTGTAGTCTGGACAGTCTGGATTGTCTGAATAGTCTCTATGGTTTGGGTAATCTGGATAGTCTGGATGGTAAGGATGTTCTGGATGTTTTGGTTTGTCTGGATGGTGTGTGTAGTCTGGATGGTTGGATAGTCTGGATGGTTTGGGTAGTCTGGATAGTGTCAATGTTTTTTTAGTCTGGATAGTCTGGTTGGTCTGGATAGACCATCCAGAATATCCAGACTACTCAAACCGTCCAGACTATCCAGACAACCAAAACCACCCAGACCACACGGACTATCTAGACTACCCATACCATTCAGACCATCTAGACTACCCAAACCATCCAGACAACCCAGACCATCCAGACTAAAAAGCCATGGACACTATCCAGACTACCCAGACCATCCAGACTACCCAACCATCCAGACTATTCAGAAAAAACATAACATCCAGAAGATCCGTACCATCCAGACTATCCAGATTACCCAGACCATAGAGACTATTCAGACAATCCAGACTACCCAAACCATCCAGAAGAAGCAGACATTCCAGACTACCCAAACCGTCCAGACCATACAGACTATCCAGAATACCCAAACAAAGCATTCAGTCAATCCAGACCATCCAGACTACCCAAACCATACAGACAACTCAAACCATCCAGACTACCCAGACCATCCAGACTAAAAAACCATGGACACTATCCAGACTACCCAGACCATATCCAGACTACCCAACCATCCAGACTATTCAGAAAAACCATAACATCCAGAACATCCGTACCATCCAGACTACCCAGACTACCCAAACCATACAGACTATCCAGACCATCCAAACTATCAAAACCATCCAGACTAAGAAACCATCCAGACCATCCATTCTATGCAGACCATCCAGACTGTCCAGACTACCCAAACCATCCTTACTATCCAGACAACCCAAACCATCCAGAATACCCAAACAATGCAGACAACCCAAACCATACAGACCATCCAGATTACCCAAACCGTCCAGACAACCAAAACCATCCAGACCATCAGGACTATCTAGACTACCCATACCATTCAGACCATCCAGACTACCCAAACCATCCAGAATAAGCAGACATTCCAAACTACCCAAACCATCCAAACCATCCAGACCATACAGACTATCCAGAATTCCCAAACACACCATTCAGTCAATCCAGACCATCCAGACTACCCAGACTACTCAAACCATCCAGACATTCCAGACTAACCAAAACATCCAGTACATCCGTATCATCCAGCCCATCCAGACTACCAAACCCATCCAGACTACCCAAACCACCCAAACTATCGAGGCCATTCAGACTATCCAGACTACCCAAACCATCCAGAATACCCAGACCCTCCAGACTACCCAAACCATCCAGAATACCCAAACCATCCAGACAACCCAGACTATCCAGACTACAAAAACATCCAGACCATCCAGACTACCCAAACAATCCAGTACGCCCGTACCATCCAGCCCATCCAGACTACCAAAACCATCCAGACTACCCAAACCACCCAAACTATCAAGGCCACGCAGACTATCCAGACTACCCAAACTATCCAGACCATCCAGACTACCCAAACCATTCAGACGATCCAGAATACCCAAACCATCCAGACAACCAGAATATCCAGACTAAAAAAACATCCAGAACATCCGTACCATCCAGAATATCCAGATTACCCAGACCATAGAGACTATTCGACCATCCATACTACCCAAACCATCCAGAAAAAGCAGACATTCCAGACCATCCAAACCGTCCAGACCATACAGACTATCCAGAATACCCAAACAAAGCATTCAGTCAATCCAGACCATCCAGACTACCCAAAACATACAGACTATCCAGACTACCCAGACCCTCCAGACTATCAAAACCATCCAGACTACAAAAACCATCCACACTATCCAGACTACCAAACCATCCATTCTATGCAGACCATCCAGACTGTCCAGACTACCCAAACCATCCTTACTATCCAGACAACCCAAACCATCCAGAATACCCAGACAATGCAGACAACCCAAACCATACAGACCATCCAGATTACCCAAACCATCCAGACTACCCAAAACCATCCAGACCATCCAAACTACCCCGACCATCCAGAATATCCAGACTACCCAAATCGTCCAGACAACCAAAACCATCCAGAATATCCAGACTATCTAGACTACCCATACCATTCAGACCATCCAGACTACCCAAACCATCCAGACTAAAAAACCATGGACACTATCCAGACTACCCAGACCATCCAGACTATCCAGACAAACCATAACATCCATAACAACCGTACCATCCAGACTATCCAGATTACCCAGACCATAGAGACTATTCGACCATCCAGACAACCCAAACCATCCAGAAGAAAAAGACATTCCAGACTACCCAAACCATCAAAACCGTCCAGACCATACAGACTACCCAGAATACCCAAACAAAGCATTCAGTCAATCAAGACCATCCAGACTACAGAAACCATACAGACTACCCAGACTACTCAAACCACCCAGACTACCCAGACCATCCAGACTACCCAAACCATCCAGACCACCCAGACATTCCAGACTAACCAAAACATCCAGTACATCCATACCATCCAGCCTATCCAGACCACCAAAACCATCCAGACTACCCGAACCACCCAGACTATCCAGGCAATCCAGACTCTCCAGACTATCCAGACAAACCATAACATCCAGAAGAAGCAGACATTCCAGACTACCCAAACCATCCAAACCATCCAGACCATACAGACTATCCAGAAAACCCAAACAAAGCATTCAGTCAATCTAGACCATCCAGGCTACCCAAACCATACAGACTACCCAGACTACTCAAACCATCCAGACTACCCAGACCATCCAGACTATCAAAACCATCCAGACTACCCATTCTATGCAGACCATCCAGACTGTCCAGAATACCAAAACCATTCTAACTATCCAGACTCTCCAGACAACCCAAACCATCCAGAATACCCAGACAATGCAGACAACCCAAACCATACAGACTACCCAAACCATCCAGACATCCCAGACCATCCAAACTACCTAGACCATCCAGAATATCCAGATTACCCAAACCGTCCAGACTATCTAGTCAACCAAAACCATCCAGACAACCCAGAACATCCAGATTAAAAAAACATGGACACTATCCAGACTACACAGACCATCCAGACTACCAAACCATCCAGACAAACCATAACATCCAGAACATCTGTACCATCCAGATTATCCAGATTACCCAAACCGTCAAGACTATCTAGTCAACCAAAACCATCCAGACAACCCAGAACATCCAGATTAAAAAAACATGGACACTATCCAGACTACCCAGACCATCCAGACTACCCAAACCATCCAGACCACCCAGACATTTCAGACTAACCAACACATTAAGTACAGCCGTACCATCCAGCCTATCCAGACTACCAAAACCATCCAGACTACCCAAACCACCCAGACTATCCAGGCCATCCAGACTATCCAGACTACCCCAAAAAAATCCAGAATACCCAGACTACCCAAACCATCCAGAAAACCCAGACTATAAAAATATCCAGACCATCCAGACTACCAAGACCATCCAAACTACCCAGACCATCCAGACTATCCAAACCATACAGAATACACAGACCATCCAGACTACCCAAACCATCCAGACAACCCAGACCAACCAGACTATCCAGACTAAAAAAACATCCACACTATCCAGACTACCCAAACCATCCAGAATACCCAGACTATCCAGACAACAAAACCATCTAGAATACACAGACTATCCGGACTATCCAGAATACCCAGAACATGCAGACGACCCAGACTATCCTGACGACCAAACAAACCGTCCAGACTACTCAGACCACCCAGACTATCCAAACCACCCAAACAATCCAGACTATCCAGACCATCCAGAATACCCAGACAATGCAGACAACCCAAACCATACAGACCATCCAGACTACCCAAACCATCCAGACATCCCAGACCATCCAAACTACCTAGACCATCCAGAATATCCAGACTACCCAAACCGTCCAGAAGATCCAGACAACCAAAGCCATCCAGACCATCCGGACTATCTAGACTACCCATACCATTAAGACCATCCATACTAAAAAACCATGGACACTATCCAGACTACCCAACCATCCAGACTATTCAGACAAACCATAACATCCGTACCATCCAGACTATCCAGATAACCCAGACCATAGAGAATATTCGACCATCCAGACTACCCAAACCATCCAGAAGAAGCAGACATTCCAGACTACCCAAACCATCCAAACCGTCCAGACCATACAGACTATCCAGAAAACCCAAACAAAGCATTCAGTCAATCCAGACCATCCAGACTACCCAAACCATACAGACTACCAAGACTACTCAAACCATCCAGACTACCCAGAACATCCAGACTACAAAAACCATCCAGACTATCCAGACTACCAAAACCATTCAGACTATCAAAACCATCCAGACTACCCATTCTCTGCAGACCATCCAGACTGTCCAGACTACCAAAACCATCCAGAAGAAGCAGACATTCCAGACTACCCAAACCGTCCAGACCATAGAGACTATCCAGAATACCCAAACAAACCATTCAGTCAATCCAGACCATCCGGACTATCTAGACTACCCATACCATTCAGACCATCCAGACAACCCAGAACATCCAGACTAAAAAACCATGGACACTATCCAGACTACCCAGACCATCCAGACTACCCAAACATCCAGACAAACCATAACATCCAGAACATCTGTACCATCCAGACTATCCAGATTACCCAGACCATAGAGACTATTCGACCATCCAGACTACCCAAACCATCCAGAATAAGCAGACATTCCAGACTACCCAAACCGTCCAGACCATCCAGCCTATCCAGACTACCCAAACCACCCAGACTATCCAGGCCATCCAGACTATCCAGACTACCCAAACTATCCAGAATACCCAGACCATCCAGACTACCCAAACCATCCAGACGATCCAGACAAACCATAACATCCAGAATTTCCAGATTACCCAGACCATAGAGACTATTCGACCATCCAGACTACCCAAACCATCCAGAATCAGCAGACATTCCAGACTACCCAAATCATCCAAACCGTCCAGACCATACAGACTATCCAGAAAACCCAAACAAACCATTCAGTCAATCCAGACCATCCAGACTACCCAAACCATACAGACTACCCAGACTACTCAAACCATCCAGACTACCCAGACCATCCAGACTACCAAACCATCCAGACTACCAAACCATCCAGACCATCCATTCTATGCAGACCATCCAGACAACCCAAACCATCCAGAATACCCAGACAATGCAGACAACCCAAACCATACAGACCAACCAGACTACCCAGACCATACAGACTATCCAGAAAACCCAAACAAACCATTCAGTCAATCCAGACCATCCAGACTACCCAAACCATACAGACTACCCAGACTACTCAAACCATCCAGACTACCCAGACCATCCAGACTACCAAACCATCCAGACTACCAAACCATCCAGACCATCCATTCTATGCAGACCATCCAGACAACCCAAACCATCCAGAATACCCAGACAATGCAGACAACCCAAACCATACAGACCACACCAGACTACCCAGACCATACAGACTATCCAGAATACCCAAACAAACATTTCAGTCAATCCAGACCATCCAGACTACCCAAACCATCCAGACCATCCAGACTACCCAAACCATCCAGACTAAAAAACCATGGACACTATCCAGACTACCAAGACCATCCAGACTATCCAGACAAACCATAACATCCATAACAACCGTACCATCCAGACTATCCAGATTACCCAGACCATAGAGACTATTCGACCATCCAGACAACCCAAACCATCCAGAAGAAGCAGACATTCCAGACTACCCAAACCATCAAAACCGTCCAGACCATACACACTACCCAGAATACCCAAACAAAGCATTCAGTCAATCCAGACCATCCAGACTACAGAAACCATACAGACTACCCAGACTACTCAAACCATCCAGACTACCCAGACCATCCAGACTACCCAAACCATCCAGACCACCCAGACATTTCAGACTAACCAACACATTAAGTACAGCCGTACCATCCAGCCTATCCAGACTACCAAAACCATCCAGACTACCCAGACTATCCAGGCCATCCAGACTATCCAGACTACCCCAAAAACATCCAGAATACCCAGAATACCCAAACCATCCAGAAAACCCAGACTATAAAAATATCCAGACCATCCAGACTACCAAGACCATCCAGACTACCCAGACCATCCAGACTATCCAAACCATACAGAATACACAGACCATCCAGACTACCCAAACCATCCAGACAACCCAGACCAACCAGACTATCCAGACTAAAAAAACATCCACACTATCCAGACTACCCAAACCATCCAGAATACCCAGACTATCCAGACAACAAAACCATCTAGAATACACAGACTATCCGGACTATCCAGAATACCCAGACCATGCAGACGACCCAGACTATCCTGACGACCAAACAAACCATCCAGACTACTCAGACCACCCAGACTATCCAAACCACCCAAACGATCCAGACTATCCAGACCATCCAGAATACCCAGACCATCCAGACTACCCAAACCATACAGGCTACCCAAACCATCCAGACTGGAATGTCTGCTTATTCTGGACGATTTGGGTAGTCTGGATGGTCGAATAGTCTATGGTTTTGGTAGTCTGGACAGTCTGGATTGTCTGAATAGTCTCTGATTTGTGTAGTCTGGACAGTCTGGATTGTCTGAATAGTCTCTATGGTTTGGGTAATCTGGATAGTCTGGATGGTAAGGATGTTCTGGATGTTTTGGTTTGTCTGGATGGTGTGTGTAGTCTGGATGGTTGGATAGTCTGGATGGTTTGGGTAGTCTGGATAGTGTCAATGTTTTTTTAGTCTGGATAGTCTGGTTGGTCTGGATAGACCATCCAGAATATCCAGACTACCCAAACCGTCCAGACTATCCAGACAACCAAAACCACCCAGACCACACGGACTATCTAGACTACCCATACCATTCAGACCATCTAGACTACCCAAACCATCCAGACAACCCAGACAACCCAGACCATCCAGACTAAAAAGCCATGGACACTATCCAGACTACCCAGACCATCCAGACTACCCAACCATCCAGACTATTCAGAAAAACCATAACATCCAGAACATCCGTATAATCCAGACTATTCGACAATCCAGACTAACCAAACCATCCAGAAGAAGCAGACATTCCAGACTACCCAAAACATCCAAACCGTCCAGACCATACAGACTATCCAGAATACCCAAACAAAGCATTCAGTAAATCCAGACCATCCAGACAACCCAAACCATACAGACTATCCAGACAAACAAAACCACCCAGACCACACGGACTATCTAGACTACCCATAACATTCAGACCATCCAGACTACCCAAACCATCCAGACAACCCAGACAATCCAGACAACCCAGACCATCCAGACTAAAAAACCATGGACACTATCCAGACTACCCAGACCATCCAGACTACCCAACCATCCAGACTATTCAGAAAAACCATAACATCCAGAACATCCGTACCATCCAGACTATCCAGATTACCCAGACCATAGAGACTATTCAGACAATCCAGACTACCCAAACCATCCAGAAGAAGCAGACATTCCAGACTACCCAAACCATCCAGACCACCCAGACATTCCAGACTAACCAAAACATCCAGTACATCCATACCATCCAGCCTATCCAGACTACCAAAACCATCCAGACTACCCAAACCATACAGACTATCCAGACTACCCAGACCCTCCAGACTATCAAAACCATCCAGACTACAAAAACCATCCACACTATCCAGACTACCAAACCATCCATTCTATGCAGACCATCCAGACTGTCCAGACTACCCAAACCATCCTTACTATCCAGACAACCCAAACCATCCAGAATACCCAGACAATGCAGACAACCCAAACCATCCAGACCATCCAAACTACCCCGACCATCCAGAATATTCAGACTACCCAAATCGTCCAGACAACCAAAACCATCCAGACTATCTAGACTACCCATACCATTCAGACCATCCAGACTACCCAAACCATCCAGACCATCCAGACTACCCAAACCATACAGACTATTCAGACAACCCAGACCCTCCAGACTATCAAAACCATCCAGACTACAAAAACCATCCACACTATCCAGACTACCAAACCATCCATTCTATGCAGACCATCCAGACTGTCCAGACTACCCAAACCATCCTTACTATCCAGACAACCCAAACCATCCAGAATACCCAGACAATGCAGACAACCCAAACCATACAGACCATCCAGATTACCCAAACCATCCAGACTACCCAAAACCATCCAGACCATCCAAACTACCCCGACCATCCAGAATATCCAGACTACCCAAATCTTCCAGACAACCAAAACCATCCAGACTATCCAGACTATCTAGACTACCCATACCATTCAGACCATCCAGACTACCCAAACCATCCAGACCATCCAGACTACCCAAACCATCCAGACTAAAAAACCATGGACACTATCCAGACTACCCAGACCATCCAGACTATCCAGACAAACCATAACATCCATAACAACCGTACCATCCAGACTATCCAGATTACCCAGACCATAGAGACTATTCGACCATCCAGACAACCCAAACCATCCAGAAGAAGCAGACATTCCAGACTACCCAAACCATCAAAACCGTCCAGACCATACAGACTACCCAGAATACCCAAACAAAGCATTCAGTCAATCCAGACCATCCAGACTACAGAAACCATACAGACTACCCAGACTACTCAAACCATCCAGACTACCCAGACCATCCAGACTACCCAAACCATCCAGACCACCCAGACATTTCAGACTAACCAACACATTAAGTACAGCCGTACCATCCAGCCTATCCAGACTACCAAAACCATCCAGACTACCCAAACCACCCAGACTATCCAGGCCATCCAGACTATCCAGACAACCCCAAAAAAATCCAGAATACCCAGACTACCCAAACCATCCAGAAAACTCAGACTATAAAAATATCCAGACCATCCAGACTACCCAGACCATCCAGACTATCCAAACCATACAGAATACACAGACCATCCAGACTACCCAAACAATCCAGACAACCCAGACCAACCAGACTATCCAGACTAAAAAAACATCCACACTATCCAGACTACCCAAACCATCCAGAATACCCAGACTATCCAGACAACAAAACCATCTAGAATACACAGACTATCCGGACTATCCAGAATACCCAGACCATGCAGACGACCCAGACTATCCTGACGACCAAACAAACCATCCAGACTAATCAGACCACCCAGACTATCCAAACCACCCAAACGATCCAGACTATCCAGACCATCCAGAATACCCAGACCATCCAGACTACCCAAACCATCCAGGCTACCCAAACCATCCAGGCTACACAAACCATCCAGACTGGAATGTCTGCTTATTCTGGACGGTTTGGGTAGTCTGGATGGTCGAATAGTCTATGGTTTTGGTAGTCTGGACAGTCTGGATTGTCTGAATAGACTCTGATTTGTGTAGTCTGGACAGTCTGGATTGTCTGAATAGTCTCTATGGTTTGGGTAATCTGGATAGTCTGGATGGTAAGGATGTACTGGATGTTTTGGTTTGTCTGGATGGTGTGTGTAGTCTGGATGGTTGGATAGTCTGGATGGTTTGGGTAGTCTGGATAGTGTCAATGTTTTTTTAGTCTGGATAGTCTGGTTTGTCTGGATAGACCATCCAGAATATCCACACTACCCAAACCGTCCAGACTATCCAGACAACCAAAACCACCCAGACCACACGGACTATCTAGACTACCCATACCATTCAGACCATCTAGACTACCCAAACCATCCAGACAACCCAGACAACCCAGACCATCCAGACTAAAAAGCCATGGACACTCTCCAGACTACCCAGACCATCCAGACTACCCAACCATCCAGACTATTCAGAAAAACCATAACATCCAGAACATCCGTACCATCCAGACTATTCGACAATCCAGACTACCCAAACCATCCAGAAGAAGCAGACATTCCAGACTACCCAAAACATCCAAACCGTCCAGACCATACAGACTATCCAGAATACCCAAACAAAGCATTCAGTAAATCCAGACCATCCAGACACCCCAAACCATTCAGACTATCCAGAGAACCAAAACCACCCAGACCACACAGACTATCTAGACTACCCATACCATTCAGACCATCCAGACTACCCAAACCATCCAGACAACCCAGACAATCCAGACAACCCAGACCATCCAGACTAAAAAACCATGGACACTATCCAGACTACCCAGACCACCCAGACTAAACAACCATCCAGACTATTCAGAAAAACCATAACATCCAGAACATCCGTACCATCCAGACTATCCAGATTACCCAGACCATAGAGACTATTCAGACAATCCAGACTACCCAAACCATCCAGAAGAAGCAGACATTCCAGACTACACAAACCATCAAGACCACCCAGACATTCCAGACTAACCAAAACATCCAGTACATCCATACCATCCAGCCTATCCAGACTACCAAAACTATCCAGACTACAAAAACCATCCAGACTATCCAGACTACCAAACCATCCATTATATGCAGACCATCCAGACTGTCCAGACTACCCAAACCATCCTTACTATCCAGACAACCCAAACCATACAGACCATCCAGATTACCCAAACCATCCAGACTACCCAAAACCATCCAGACCATCCAAACTACCCCGACCATCCAGAATATCCAGACTACCCAAATCGTCCAGACAACCAAAACCATCCAGACTATCTAGACTACCCATACCATTCAGACCATCCAGACTACCCAAACCATCCAGACCATCCAGACTACCCAAACCATCCAGAATAAAAAAACATGGACACTATCCAGACTACCCAGACCATCCAGACTATCCAGACAAACCATAACATCCATAACAACCGTACCATCCAGACTATCCAGATTACCCAGACCATAGAGACTATTCGACCATCCAGACAACCCAAACCATCCAGAAGAAGCAGACATTCCAGACTACCCAAACCATCAAAACCGTCCAGACCATACAGACTACCCAGAATACCCAAACAAAGCATTCAGTCAATCCAGACCATCCAGACTACAGAAACCATACAGACTACCCAGACTACTCAAACCATCCAGACTACCCAGACCATCCAGACTACCCAAACCATCCAGACCACCCAGACATTTCAGACTAACCAACACATTAAGTACAGCCGTACCATCCAGCCTATCCAGACTACCAAAACCATCCAGACTACCCAAACCACCCAGACTATCCAGACCATCCAGACTATCCAGACTACCCCAAAAAAATCCAGAATACCCAGACTACCCAAACCATCCAGAAAACCCAGACTATAAAAATATCCAGACCATCCAGACTACCAAGACCATCCAGACTACCCAGACCATCCAGACTATCCAAACCATACAGAATACACAGACCATCCAGACTACCCAAACCATCCAGACAACCCAGACCAACCAGACTATCCAGACTAAAAAAACATCCACACTATCCAGACTACCCAAACCATCCAGAATACCCAGACTATCCAGACAACAAAACCATCTAGAATACACAGACTATCCGGACTATCCAGAATACCCAGACCATCCGGACTATCCAGAATACCCAGACCATGCAGACGACCCAGACTATCCTGACGACCAAACAAACCATCCAGACTACTCAGACCACCCAGACTATCCAAACCACCCAAACGATCCAGACCATCCAGAATACCCAGACCATCCAGACTACCCAAACTATCCAGGCTACCCAAACCATCCAGACTGGAATGTCTGCTTATTCTGGACGGTTTGGGTAGTCTGGATGGTCGAATAGTCTATGGTTTTGGTAGTCTGGACAGTCTGGATTGTCTGAATAGTCTCTGATTTGTGTAGTCTGGACAGTCTGGATTGTCTGAATAGTCTCTATGGTTTGGGTAATCTGGATAGTCTGGATGGTAAGGATGTTCTGGATGTTTTGGGTTGTCTGGATGGTGTGTGTAGTCTGGATGGTTGGATAGTCTGGATGGTTTGGGTAGTCTGGATAGTGTCAATGTTTTTTAGTCTGGATAGTCTGGTTGGTCAGGATAGACCATCCAGAATATCCAGACTACCCAAACCGTCCAGACTATCCAGACAACCAAAACCACCCAGACCACACAGACTATCTAGACTACCCATACCATTCAGACCATCTAGACTACCCAAACCATCCAGACAACCCAGACAACCCAGACCATCCAGACTAAAAAGCCATGGACACTATCCAGACTACCCAGACCATCCAGACAACCCAACCATCCAGACTATTCAGAAAAACCATAACATCCAGAACATCCGTACCATCCAGACTATTCGACAATCCAGACCACCCAAACCATCCAGAAGAAGCAGACATTCCAGACTACCCAAAACATCCAAACCGTCCAGACCAAACAGACTATCCAGAATACCCAAACAAAGCATTCAGTAAATCCAGACCATCCAAACAACCCAAACCATACAGACTATCCAGACAACCAAAACCACACAGACCACACGGACTATCTAGACTACCCATACCATTCAGACCATCCAGACTACCCAAACCATCCAGACAACCCAGACAATCCAGACAATCCAGACCATCCAGACTAAAAAAACATGGACACTATCCAGACTACCCAGACCATCCAGACTACCCAACCATCCAGACTATTCAGAAAAACCATAACATCCAGAACATCCGTACCATAAAGACTATCCAGATTACCCAGACCATAGAGACTATTCAGACAATCCAGACTACCCAAACCATCCAGAAGAAGCAGACATTCCAGACTACCAAAACCGTCCAGACCATACAGACTATCCAGAATACCCAAACAAAGCATTAAGTCAATCCAGACCATCCAGACTACCCAAACCATACAGACTATCCAGACAACTCAAACCATCCAGACTACCCAGACCATCCAGACTAAAAAACCATGGACACTATCCAGACTACCCAGACCATATCCAGACTACCCAACCATCCAGACTATTCAGAAAAACCATAACATCCAGAACATCCGTACCATCCAGACTATCCAGACTACCCAAACCATACAGACTATCCAGACTACTCAAACCATCCAGACTACCCAGACCATCCAAACTATCAAAACCATCCAGACTAAGAAACCATCCAGACCATCCATTCTATGCAGACCATCCAGACTGTCCAGACTACCCAAACCATCTTTACTATCCAGACAACGCAAACCATCCAGATTACCCAAACAATGCAGACAACCCAAACCATACAGACCATCCAGATTACCCAAACCATCCAGACAACCAAAACCATCCAGACCATCAGGACTATCTAGACTACCCATACCATTCAGACCATCCAGACTACCCAAACCATCCAGAATAAGCAGACATTCCAGACTACCCAAACCATCCAAACCGTCCAGACCATACAGACTATCCAGAATTCCCAAACACACCATTCAGTCAATCCAGACCATCCAGACTACCCAGACTACTCAAACCATCCAGACATTCCAGACTAACCAAAACATCCAGTACATCCGTATCATCCAGCCCATCCAGACTACCAAAACCATCCAGACTACCCAAACCACCCAAACTATCGAGGCCATTCAGACTATCCAGACTACCCAAACCATCCAGAATACCCAGACCCTCCAGACTACCCAAACCATCCAGACGATCCAGAATACCCAAACCATCCAGACAACCCAGACTATCCAGACTACAAAAACATCCAGACCATCCAGACTACATAAACAATCCAGTACGCCCGTACCATCCAGCCCATCCAGACTATCAAAACCATCCAGACTACCGAAACCACCCAAACTATCAAGGCCACCCAGACCATCCAGACTACCCAAACCATTCAGACGATCCAGAATACCCAAACCATCCAGACAACCAGAATATCCAGACTAAAAAAACATCCAGAACATCCTTACCATCCAGACTATCCAGATTACCCAGACCATAGAGACTATTCGACCATCCATACTACCCAAACCATCCAGAAAAAGCAGACATTCCAGACCATCCAAACCGTCCAGACCATACAGATTATCCAGACTACCCAGACCCTCCAGACTATCAAAACCATCCAGACTACAAAAACCATCCACACTATCCAGATTACCAAACCATCCATTCTATGCAGACCATCCAGACTGTCCACACTACCCAAACCATCCTTACTATCCAGACAACCCAAACCATCCAGAATACCCAGACAATGCAGACAACCCAAACCATACAGACCATCCAGATTACCCAAACCATCCAGACTACCCAAAACCATCCAGACCATCCAAACTACCCCGACCATCCAGAATATCCAGACTACCCAAATCGTCCAGACAACCAAAACCATCCAGACTATCCAGACTATCTAGACTACCCATACCATTCAGACCATCCAGACTACCCAAACCATCCAGACTAAAAAACCATGGACACTATCCAGACTACCCAGACTATCCAGACAAACCATAACATCCATAACAACCGTACCATCCAGACTATCCAGATTACCCAGACCATAGAGACTATTCGACCATCCAGACAACCCAAACCATCCAGAAGAAAAAGACATTCCAAACTACCCAAACCATCAAAACCGTCCAGACCATACAGACTACCCAGAATACCCAAACAAAGCATTCAGTCAATCAAGACCATCCAGACTACAGAAACCATACAGACTACCCAGACTACTCAAACCATCCAGACTACCCAGACCATCCAGACTACCCAAACCATCCAGACCACCCAGACATTCCAGACTAACCAAAACATCCAGTACATCCATACCATCCAGCCTATCCAGACTACCAAAACCATCCAGACTACCCGAACCACCCAGACTATCCAGGCAATCCAGACGCTCCAGACTATCCAGACAAACCATAACATCCAGAAGAAGCAGACATTCCAGACTACCCAAACCATCCAAACCGTCCAGATCATACAGACTATCCAGAAAACCCAAACAAAGCATTCAGTCAATCTAGACCATCCAGACTACCCAAACCATACAGACTACCCAGACAACTCAAACCATCCAGACCACCCAGACTACAAAAACCATCCAGACTATCCAGACTACCAAAACCATCCAGGCTATCAAAACCATCCAGACTACCCATTCTATGCAGACCATCCAGACTGTCCAGACTACCAAAACCATTCTAACTATCCAGACTATCCAGACAACCCAAACCATCCAGAATACCCAGACAATGCAGACAACCCAAACCATACAGACTACCCAAACCATCCAGACATCCCAGACCATCCAAACTACCTAGACCATCCAGAATATCCAGACTACCCAAACCGTCCAGACGATCCAGAACATCCAGATTAAAAAACCATGGACACTATCCAGACAACACAGACCATCCAGACTACCAACAATCCAGACTATCCAGACAAACCATAACATCCAGAACATCTGTACCATCCAGACTATCCAGATTACCCAGATCATAGAGACTATTCGACCATCCAGACTACCCAAACCATCCAAACCATACAGACTATCCAGAATACCCAAACAAACCATTCAGTCAATCCAGACCATCCAGACTACCCAAACCATACAGACTACCCAGACAGTCCAGACTACCCAAACAATCCAGACCACCTAGACATTCCAGTCTAACCAAAACATCCAGTACATCCATACCATCCAGCCCATCCAGACTACCAAAACCATCCAGACTACCCAAACCACCCAGACTATCCAGGCAATCCAGGCTCTCCAGACTATCCAGACAAACCATAACATCCAGACTATCCAGATTACCCAGACCATAGAGACTATTTGACCATCCAGACTACCCAAACCATCCAGAAAAAGCAGACATTCCAGACTACCCAAACCATCCAAACCATCCAGACCATACAGACTATCCAGAATACCCAAACAAAGCATTCAGTCAATCCAGACCATCCAGACTACCCAAACCATACCGACTACCCAGACAACCAAAACCATCCAGACCATCCGGACTATCTAGAGTACCCATACCATTCAGACCATCCAGACTACCCAAACCATCCAGACAACCCAGAACATCCAGACAAAAAACCATGGACACTATCCAGACTACCCAGACCATCCAGACTACCCAAACATCCAGACAAACCATAACATACAGAACATCCGTACCATCCAGACTATCCAGATTACCCAGACCAGAGACTATTCGACCATCCAGACTACCCAAACCATCCAGAATAAGCAGACATTCCAGACTACCCAAACCGTCCAGACCATACAGACTATCCAGAATACCCAAACAAACCATTCAGTCAATCCAGACCATCCGGACTATCTAGACTACCCATACCATTCAGAACATCCAGACTACCCAAACCATCCAGACAACCCAGAACATCCAGACTAAAAAAACATGGACACTATCCAGACTACCCAGACCATCCAGACTATCCAACCATCCAGACTATTCAGACAAACCATAAGATCCAGAACATCCGTACCATCCAGACTATCCAGATTAACCAGACCATAGAGACTATTCGACCATCCAGACTACCCAAACCATCCAGAATAAGCAGACATTCTAGACTACCCAAACCGTCCAGACTAACCAAAACATCCAGTATATCCGTACCATCCAGCCTATCCAGACTACCCAAACATCCAGACTAACCAAAACATCCAGTATATCCGTACCATCCAGCCTATCCAGACTACCCATACCACCCAGACTATCCAGGCCATCCAGACTATCCAGACTACCCAAACTATCCAGACAAACCATAACATCCAGAATTTCCAGATTAACCAGACCATAGAGACTATTCGACCATCCAGACTACCCAAACCATCCAGAATAAGCAGACATTCCAGACTACCCAAATCATCCAAACCGTCCAGACCATACAGACTATCCAGAAAACCCAAACAAACCATTCAGTCAATCCAGACCATCCAGACTACCCAAACCATACAGACTACCCAGACTACTCAAACCACACAGACTACCCAGACCATCCAGACTACCAAACCATCCAGACTACCAAACCATCCAGACCATCCATTCTATGCAGACCATCCAGACAACCCAAACCATCCAGAATACCCAGACAATGCAGACAACCCAAACCATACAGACCAACCAGACTACCCAGACCATACAGACTATCCAGAAAACCCAAACAAACCATTCAGTCAATCCAGACCATCCAGACTACCCAAACCATACAGACTACCCAGACTACTCAAACCATCCAGACTACCCAGACCATCCAGACTACCAAACCATCCAGACTACCAAACCATCCAGACCATCCATTCTATGCAGACCATCCAGACAACCCAAACCATCCAGAATACCCAGACAATGCAGACAACCCAAACCATACAGACCATCCAGACTACCCAAACCATCCAGACATCCCAGACCATCCAAACTACCTAGACCATCCAGAATATCCAGACTACCCAAACCGTCCAGACAACCAAAACCATCCAGACCATCCGGACAATCTAGACTACCCATACCATTCAGACCATCCATACTAAAAAACCATGGACACTATCCAGACTACCCAACCATCCAGACTATTCAGACAAACCATAACATCCGTACCATCCAGACTATCCAGATTACCCAGACCATAGAGACTATTTGACCATCCAGACTACCCAAACCATCCAGAAGAAGCAGACATTCCAGACTACCCAAACCATCCAGACCATACAGACTATCCAGAAAACCCAAACAAAGCATTCAGTCAATCCAGACCATCCAGACTACCCAAACCATACAGACCACCCAGACTACTCAAACTATCCAGACTACCCAGACCATCCAGACTACAAAAACCATCCAGACTATCCAGACTACCAAAACCATCCAGACTATCAAAACCATCCAGACTACCCATTCTATGCAGACCATCCAGACTGTCCAGACTACCAAAACCATTCTAACTATCCAGACTATCCAGACAACCCAAACCATCCAGAATACCCAGACAATGCAGACAACCCAAACCATACAGACTACCCAAACCATCCAGACATCCCAGACCATCCAAACTACCTAGACCATCCAGAATATCCAGACTACCCAAACCGTCCAGACTATCTAGTCAACCAAAACCATCCAGACAACCCAGAACATCCAGATTAAAAAACCATGGACACTATCCAGACTACACAGACCATCCAGACTACCCAACCATCCAGACAAACCATAACATTTGTACCATCCAGATTATCCAGATTACCCAGACAATAGAGACTATTCGACCATCCAGACTACCCAAACCATCCAGAATAAGCAGACATTCCAGACTACCCAAACCATCCAAACCGTCCAGACCATACAGACTATCCAGAATACCCAAACAAACCATTTAGTCAATCCAGACCATCCAGACTACCCAAACCATACAGACTACCCAGACTACTTAAACCATCCAGACTACCCAGACCATCCAGACTACCAAACCATCCAGACTACCAAACCATCCAGACCATCCATTCTATGCAAACCATCCGGACAACCCAAACCATCCAGAATACCCAGACAATGCAGACAACCCAAACCATACAGACCATCCAGACTACCCAAACCATCCAGACATCCCAGACCATCCAAACTACCTAGACCATCCAGAATATCCAGACTATCCAGAAGAAGATGACATTCCAGACTACCCAAACCATCCAAACCGTCCAGACCATACAGACTATCCAGAAAACCCAAACTAACCATTCAGTCAATCCAGACCATCCAGACTACCCAAACCATACAGACTACCCAGACTACTCAAACCATCCAGACTACAAAAACCTTCCAGACTATCCAGACTACCAAAACCATCCAGACTATCAAAACCATCCAGACTACCCATTCTATGCAGACCATCCAGACTATCCAGACAACCCAAACCATCCAGAATACCCAGACAATGCAGACAACCCAAACCATACAGACCATCCAGACTACCCAAACCATCCAGACATCCCAGACAATGGAGACAACCCAAACCATACAGACTACCTAAACCATCCAGACATCCCAGACCATCCAAACTACCTAGACCATCCAGAATATCCAGACTACCCAAACCATAACCCAGAACATCCAGATTAAAAAACCATGGACACTATCCAGACTACACAGACCATCCAGACTACCCAAACATCCAGACAAACCATAACATCCAGAACATCTGTACCATCCAGATTATCCAGATTACCCAGACCATAGAGACTATTCGACCATCCAGACTACCCAAACCATCCAGAATAAGCAGACATTCCAGACTATCCAAACCATCCAAACCGTCCAGACCATACAGACTATCCAGAATACCCAAACTAACCATTCAGTCAATCCAGACCATCCAGACTACCCAAACCATAAAGACTACCCAGACTACTCAAACCATCCAGACTACACAGACCATCCAGACTACCCAAACCATCCAGACCACCCAGACATTCCAGACTAACCAGTACATCCATACCATCCAGCCTATCCAGACTACCAAAACCATCCAGACTACCCAAACCACCCAGACTATCCAGGCAATCCAGGCTCTCCAGACAAACCATAACATCCAGACTATCCTGATTACCCAGACCATAGAGACTATTCGACCATCCAGACTACCCAAACCATCCAGAAAAAGCAGACAATCCAGACTACCCAAACCATCAAGACCATACAGACTATCCAGAATACCCAAACAAACCATTCAGTCAATCCAGACCATCCAGACTACCCAAACCATACAGACTACCCAGACTACTCAAACCATCCAGACTACCCAGACCATCCAGACAACCCAAACCATTCAAACCATACAGACTATCCAGAATACCCAAACAAACCATTCAGTCAATCCAGACCATCCAGACTACCCAAACCATACCGACTACCCAGACAACCAAAACCATCCAGACCACCCGGACTATCTAGAGTACCCATACCATTCAGACCATCCAGACAACCCAGAACATCCAGACTAAAAAACCATGGACACTATCCAAACTACCCAGACCATCCAGACTACCCAAACATCAAGACAAACCATAACATCCAGAACATCTGTACCATCCAGACTATCCAGATTACCCAGACCATAGAGACTATTCGACCATCCAGACTACCCAAACCATCCAGAATAAGCAGACATTCCAGACTACCCAAACCGTCCAGACCATACAGACTATCCAGACTACCCAAACCACCCAGACTATCCAGGCCATCCAGACTATCCAGACTACCCAAACCATCCAGAATACCCAGACCATCCAGACTACCCAAATCATCCAGACGATCCAGACAAACCATAACATCCAGACTTTCCAGATTACCCAGACCATCCAGACTACCCAAACCATCCAGAATAAGCAGACATTCCAGACTACCCAAACCATCCAGACCA
The DNA here is from genome assembly GCF_057628025.1 of Oncorhynchus mykiss. Taxonomy (NCBI): domain Eukaryota; kingdom Metazoa; phylum Chordata; class Actinopteri; order Salmoniformes; family Salmonidae; genus Oncorhynchus; species Oncorhynchus mykiss. The sequence goes on from NC_143043.1 coordinate 58,665,674, forward strand.
TACAGACTATCCAGAATACCCAAACAAACCATTCAGTCAATCCAGACCATCCAGACTACCCAAACCATACAGACTACCCAGACTACTCAAACCATCCAGACTACCCAGACCATCCAGACTACCAAACCATCCAGACTACCAAACCATCCAGACCATCCATTCTATGCAGACCATCCAGACAACCCAAACCATCCAGAATAAGCAGACTATCCAGACTACCAAACCATCCAGACCATCCATTCTATGCAGACCATCCAGACTACCCAAACCATGGAGACTATTCGACCATCCAGAACACCCAAACCATCCAGACTACCCAAACATCCAGACAAACCATAACATCTGTACCATCCAGACTATCCAGATTACCCAGACCATAGAGACTATTCGACCATCCAGACTACCCAAACCATCCAGAATAAGCAGACATTCCAGACTACCCAAACCGTCCAGACCATACAGACTATCCAGACTACCCAAACATCCAGACTAACCAAAACATCCAGTATATCCGTACCATCCAGCCTATCCAGACTACCCAAACCATCCAGAATAAGCAGACATTCCAGACTACCCAAACCGTCCAGGCCATCCAGACTATCCAGACTACCCAAACCATCCAGAATACCCAGACCATCCAGACTACCCAAACCATCCAGACGATCCAGACAAACCATAACATCCAGACTTTCCAGATTACCCAAACCATGGAGACTATTCGACCATCCAGAACACCCAAACCATCCAGAATACCAAAACCATCCAGAATACTCAGACCATCCAGACTACCCAAACCATCCAGAAATCCCAGACCATCCAGTCTACCCAACGAATCCAGACTATCCAGACCACCCAGACAAATCAGACCATCCAGACCAGCCAGACTACCCAGACCACACAAACCATCAAGCCTATCCAGACTCCCAAAACCATCCAGACTACCAAAACCACCCAGACAATCCAGGCTATCCAGACTACCCCAAAAAAATCCAGAATACCCAGACCATCCAGACTATCCAAACCATCCAGACAACCCAGACTATAAAAATATCCAGACCATCCAGACTACCAAGACCATTCAGACTACCCAGACCATCCAGACTATCCAAACCATACAGAATACCCAGACCATACTGGGGCTCTCTCATGCCGTCCCTGGAGGGGGTGCGTCACATGAGTGGGTTGAGTCACTGATGTGGTCATCCTGTCTGGGTTGCCCCCCCCCCCTCCCTTGGGTTGTGCCGTGGCGGAGGTCTTTGTGGGCTATACTCAGCCTTGTCTCAGGATGGTAAGTTGGTGGTTGAAGATATCCCTCTAGTGGTGTGGGGGCTGTGCTTTGGCAAAGTGGGTGGGGTTATATCCTTCCTGTTTGGCCCTGTCCGGGGGTGTCCTCGGATGGGGCCACAGTGTCTCCTGACCCCTCCTGTCTCAGCCTCCAGTATTTATGCTGCAGTAGTTTATGTGTCGGGGGGCTAGGGTCAGTTTGTTATATCTGGAGTACTTCTCCTGTCCTATTCGGTGTCCTGTGTGAATCTAAGTGTGCGTTCTCTAATTCTCTCCTTCTCTCTTTCTCTCGGAGGACCTGAGCCCTAGGACCATGCCCCAGGACTACCTGACATGATGACTCCTTGCCGTCACCAGTCCACCTGGCCGTGCTGCTGCTCCAGTTTCAACTGTTCTGCCTTATTATTATTCGACCATGCTGGTCATTTATGAACATTTGAACATCTTGGCCATGTTCTGTTATAATCTCCACCCGGCACAGCCAGAAGAGGACTGGCCATCCCACATATGCTCTCTCTAATTCTCTCTTTCTTTCTCTCTCTCGGAGGACCTGAGCCCTAGGACCACCTGACATGATGACTCCTTGCTGTCCCCAGTCCACCTGACTGTGCTGCTGCTCCAGTTTCAACTGTTCTGCCTTATTATTATTCGACCATGCTGGTCATTTATGAACATTTGAACATTTTGACCATGTTCTGTTATAATCTCCACCCGGCACAGCCAGAAGAGGACTGGCCACCCCACATAGCCTGGTTCCTCTCTAGGTTTCTTCCTAGGTTTTGGCCTTTCTAGGGAGTTTTTCCTAGCCACCGTGCTTCTACACCTGCATTGCTTGCTGTTTGGGGTTTTAGGCTGGGTTTCTGTACAGCACTTTGAGATATCAGCTGATGTGAGAAGGGCTATATAAATAAATTTGATTTGATTTGATCCAGACTACCCAAACCATCCAGAACAACCAGACTATCCAGACTAAAAAAACATCCACACTATCCAGACTACCCAAACCATCCAGACTATCCAACCATCCAGACTACACAGACCATCCAGACAAACCAAAACATCCAGAACATCCTTACCATCCAGACTATCCAGATTACCCAAACCAGAGACTATTCAGACAATCCAGACTGTCCAGACTACACAAATCAGAGACTATTCAGACCATCCAGACTACCCAAACCATCTAGAATAAGCATACATTCCAGATTACCCAAACCATCCAGACCATTCAGACTATCCAGACTACCCAAAACCATCCAGACATCCCAGACCATCCAAACTACCTAGACCATCCAGAATATCCAGACTACCCAAACCGTCCAGACAACCAAAACCATCCAGACTACCCAAACCATACAGACCATCCAGACTAAAAAACCATCCACACAATCCAGACCACCCAAACCATCCAAACTACAAAGACCTTGCAGACAAACCAAAACAACCAGAACATCCGTACCTTCCAGACTATACAGACTACAGAAATCTTCCAAACTATCCAGACCATCCGGACTACACAGACAATCCAGACTACCCAAACCATCCAGAATATCCAGACCATTCAGACTATCCAGACTACCCAAAACATCCAGAATACCCAGACCATCCAGACTACCCAAACCATCCAGAATACCCAGACCATCCAGACTACCCAAACCATCCAGACGATCCAGACAAACCATAACATCCAGACTTTCCAGATTACCCAGACCATAGAGACTATTCGACCATCCAGACTACCCAAACCATCCAGAATACCCAGACCATCCAGACTACCCAAACCATCCAGACTACCAAAACCATCCGGACTACCCAAACCATCCAGAATTCCAAAACAATCCAGACCATCAATACTATCCAGATAGTTCAGACCATCCAGACAATCCCGACAATCAAGACGATCCAGACTACCCGAAACATCCAGACCATTCTGACTATCCAGACCACACAAACAATCCAGACTAACCAAACCATAAAGAATACCTAGACCATCCAGACTACCCAGAATATCCAGACAATCCAGACTAACCAAACCATAAAGAATACCTAGACCATCCAGACTACCCAGACCATCAGATGACTCAAAACATCCAGACTACCCAAAACATGCAGACTATCCAGACCACCCAGACAAATTAGACCATCCAGACTACTCAGACCACCCAGACTTCCCAAACCATCCAGACTACACAAACCATCCAGACTATCCGGACTATCCAGAATACCCAGACTATCCTGACGACCAAACAAACCATCCACACTACTCAGACCACCCAGATTATCCAAACCACCCAAACGATCCAGACTATCCAGACTATCCAGACTACCCAACCATCCAGACTATTCAGAAAAACCATAACATCCCGAACATCCGTACCATCCAGACTATTCGACCATCCAGACTACCCAAACCATCCAGAAGAAGCAGACATTCCAGACTACCCAAAACATCAAACCGTCCAGACCATACAGACTATCCAGAATACCCAAACAAAGCATTCAGTCAATCCAGACCATCCAGACTAAAAAACCATGGACACTATCCAGACTACCCAGACCATCCAGACTACCCAACCATCCAGACTATTCAGAAAAACCATAACATCCGTACCATCCAGACTATTCGACCATCCAGACTACCCAAACCATCCAGAAGAAGCAGACATTCCAGACTACCCAAACCGTCCAGACCATACAGACTATCCAGAATACCCAAACAAAGCATTCAGTCAATCCAGACCATCCAGACTACTCAAACCATACAGACTATCCAGACTACTCAAACCATCCAGACTACCCAGACCATCCAGACTAAAAAACCATGGACACTATCCAGACCATATCCAGACTACCCAACCATCCAGACTATTCAGAAAAACCATAACATCCAGAACAACCGTACCATCCAGATTACCCAGACAGTAGAGACTATTCGACCATCCAGACTACCCAAACCATCCAGAAGAAGCAGACATTCCAGACTACCCAAACCATACAGATTATCCAGAATACCCAAACAAAGCATTCAGTCAATCCAGACCATCCAGACTACCCAAACCATACAGACTATCCAGACTACTCAAACCATCCAGACTACCCAGACCATCCAGACTATCAAAACCATCCAGACTACCAAACCATCCAGACCATCCATTCTATGCAGACCATCCAGACTGTCCAGACTACCCAAACCATCCTTACTATCCAGACAACCCAAACCATCCAGAATACCCAGACAATGCAGACAACCCAAACCATACAGACTACCTAAAACCATCCAAACTACCTCGACCATCCAGAAAATCCAGACTACCCAAACCATCCAGACCATCAGGACTATCTAGACTACCCATATCATTCAGACGATCCAGACTGCCCAAACCATCCAGAATACCCAAACAAAGCATTCAGTCAATCCAGACCAACCAGACTACCCAAACCATACAGACTACCCAGACTACTCAAACCATCCAGACTACCCAGACCATCCAGACTACCCAAACCATACAGACATTCCAGACTAACCAAAACATCCAGTACATCCATACCATCCAGACGACCAAAACCATCCAGAATAACCAGACCATTTAGACTATCCAGACTACCCAAACCATCCGGAATACCAAGACCATCCAGAATTCCCAAACCATCCAGACCATCAATACTATCCAGATGAATCTGACTACCCAGACAGTTCAGACCATCCCGACTATCAATACGATCCAGACTACCCAAAACATCCAGACTACACACCCAGACCCCTCAAGACCATCCAAACCACCCAGACAATCCAGACCATCCTGACTATCCAGACTAACCAAACCATAAAGAATACCTAGACCATCCAGACTACCCAGACAATCCAAACTATCCAGACAACTCAGACCATCCAGACCATCCAGACTACCCAAAACATGCAGAATACCCAGACCATCAAGACTACGCAGACCATCCGGACCATTCAGACTACCCAGACTATCCTGACGACCAAACAAACCATCCAGACTACCCAGACTACCCAAACCACCCAAACCATCCAGACTACTCAGACCACCCACACTTCCCAGACCATCCAGAATACCCAGACCATCCAGACTACCCAGACCATCCAAACTACAGAAACCATCCAGACTACCCAGTCTACCCAACCAATCCAGACTATCCAGACCACCCAGACAAATCAGACCATCCAGACAATCCAGACTATCAAAACCATCCAGACTACCAAACCATCCAGACCATCCATTCTATGCAGACCATCCAGACTGTCCAGACTACCCAAACCATCCTTACTGTCCAGACAACCCAGAATACCCAGACAATGCAGACAACTCAAACCATACAGACCATCCAGATTACCCAAACCATCCAGACTACCTAAAACCATCCAAACTACCTCGACCATCCAGAAAATCCAGACTACCCAAACCATCCAGACCATCAGGACTATCTAGACTACCCATATCATTCAGACGATCCAGACTGCCCAAACCATCCAGACCACCCAGCCTAAAAAACCATGGACACTATCCAGACTACCCAGACCATCCAGAATACCCAAACAAAGCATTCAGTCAATCCAGACCAGCCAGACTACCCAAACCATACAGACTACCCAAACCATCCAGACTACCCAGACCATCCAGACTAAAAAACCATGGACACTATCCAGACTACCCAGACCATATCCAGACTACCCAACCATCCAGACTATTCAGAAAAGCCATAACATCCAGAACAACCGTACCATCCAGACTACCCAGACCATCCAGACTATCAAAACCATCCAGACTACCAAACCATCCAGACCATCCATTCTATGCAGACCATCCAGACTGTCCAGACTACCCAAACCATCCTTACTATCCAGACAACCCAAACCATCCAGAATACCCAGACAATGCAGACAACCCAAACCATACAGACCATCCAGATTACCCAAACCATCCAGACTACCTAAAACCATCCAAACTACCTCGACCATCCAGAAAATCCAGACTACCCAAACCATCCAGACCATCAGGACTATCTAGACTACCCATATCATTCAGACGATCCAGACTGCCCAAACCATCCAGACCACCCAGCCTAAAAAACCATGGACACTATCCAGACTTCCCAGACCATCCAGAATACCCAAACAAAGCATTCAGTCAATCCAGACCAACCAGACTACCCAAACCATACAGACTACCCAGACTACTCAAACCATCCAGACTACCCAGACCATCCAGACTACCCAAACCATACAGACATTCCAGACTAACCAAAACATCCAGTACATCCATACCATCCAGACGACCAAAACCATCCAGACTACCCAAACCACCCAGACTATCCAGACTACCCAAACCATCCAGAATAACCAGACCATTCAGACTATCCAGACTACCCAAACCATCCGGAATACCAAGACCATCCAGAATTCCCAAACCATCCAGACCATCAATACTATCCAGATGAATCTGACTACCCAGACAGTTCAGACCATCCCGACTATCAATACGATCCAGACTACCCAAAACATCCAGACTACACACCCAGACCCCTCAAGACCATCCAAACCACCCAGACAATCCAGACCATCCTGACTATCCAGACTAACCAAACCATAAAGAATACCTAGACCATCCAGACTACCCAGACAATCCAAACTATCCAGACAACTCAGACCATCCAGACTACCCAGACCATCCAGACTACCCAAAACATGCAGAATACCCAGACCATCAAGACTACGCAGACCATCCGGACCATTCAGACTACCCAGACTATCCTGATGACCAAACAAACCATCCAGACTACCCAGACTACCCAAACCATCCAGACTACTCAGACCACCCACACTTCCCAGACCATCCAGAATACCCAGACCATCCAGACTACTCAGACCATCCAAACTACAGAAACCATCCAGACTACCCAGTCTACCCAACCAATCCAGACTATCCAGACCACCCAGACAAATCAGACCATCCAGACAATCCAGACTACTCAGACTTTCCAAACCACCCAGACTACCCAAACCATCCAGACTACCCAAACCATCCAGACTACCCAAACCATCCAGAATACCCAGACTATCCAGACTATCCAGACCATCCAGAACACCCAGAATATCCAGTCTACCCAACCAATCCAGCCTATCCAGACCACCCAGACAAATCAGACCATCCAGACAATCCAGAATACTCAGACCACCCAGACATTCCAAACCATCCAGACTACCCAAACCATCCAGACTACCTAGAAACGGCCAACAGCTTTCTTCTGGAAAATGTGAAGTCCAAGATGGACAAAGGGGGCGTTGTTGGGGCTGTGTTTCTGGAGATAAGGAAGGCTTTTGATACTGTTAACCATGAGATTCTCATCACAAAATTGTCCAAGGTCAACCTTTCACCCAATGCCTTGAGATGGATGAAATCATACATTGAAGGCAGAACTCAGTGTGTCAGAGTGAGCAATGAGCTGTTGCCCACTCTTAGCTATGATGTGGGCGTGCCCCAAGGGTCAATACTGGGACCCCTCCCTCCCCGCCTGTACATTAATGATCTGCCTTCTGTCTGTACTGGGTCTGAAGTTCAAGTGTATGCAGATGATACAGTGATTTATGTGCAAAGAGCAAACAACAAGCTGCACAAGAACTCACTACTGTAATGGTCCAGGTTACAAAGTGGCTCAGTGACTCGTGTTTGCATCTAAATGTGAAAAAAACTGTTTGCATGTTCTTCACAAAGAGGGCAACAGATTCTACTGAGCCAGATGTCTATGTGTCAGGGGAGAAGCTCCAAGTGGTATCTGATGCTACTGAGCCAGATGTCTATGCGTCAGGGGAGAAGCTCCAGGTGGTATCTGATTTGGTCTTGGCCATAGTGGAGTTTGGAGTGTGACTGTTTGAGGTTGTGGACGGGTGTCTTTTATACTGATACCAAGTTCAAGTTCAAATAGGTGCCATTAATACAGGTAACGAGTGGAGGAGAGGAGGCTCTTAACGAAGTTACAGGAGCCAGAAATCTTGCTTGTTTGTAGGTGACCAAATACTTATTTTCCACCATAATTTGCAAATAAATTCATAAAAAATCCTAATGTGATTTTCTGGAATTTTTATCTGTCATAGTTGAAGAATCTTATCTGTCATAGTTGAAGTGTACCTATGATGAAAATTACAGGCCTCTCCCATCTTTTTAAGTGGGAGAACTTGCACAATTGGTGGCTGACTAAATACTTTTTTGCCCCACTGTATATCCACAGTAAAACGAGTCCTATATGGACATAACCTGAAAGGCCGCACAGCAAGGAAGAAGCCACTGCTCCAAAATCGCCATAAAAAAGCCAGACTACGGTTTGCAACTGCACATGGGGACAAAGATTGTACTTTTTGGAGATATGTCCTCTGGTCTGATGAAACAATAATATAACTGTTTGGCCATAATGACCATTGTTATGTTTGGAGGAAAAGGGCGGAGAGTTGTAAGCGAAGGAACACCATCCCAATCGTGAAGCACGTGGGTGGCAGCATCATCAGGAAGTTAAAGCTTGGGTCGCAAATGGGTTTTCCAAATGGACAATGACCCCAAGCATACTTCCAACGTTGTGGCAAAATGGCCAAGGACAACCAAGTCAAGGTATTGGAGTGGCCATCACAAAGCCCTAACCTCAATCCTATAGAAAATGTGTGGGCAGAATTGAAAAAGTGTGCGAGCAAGGAGGCCTTCAAACCTGACTCAGTTACTCCAGCTCTGTCAGAAATGGGCCAAAATTCACCCAACTTATTGTGGGAAGCTTGTGGAAGGCTATCCGAAATGTTTGACCCAAGTTAAACAATTTAAAGGCAATGCTACCAAAAACTAATTGAGTGTATGTACACTTCTGTCCCACTGGGAATGTGATGAAATAAATAATTATCTCCAATATTATTCTGACATTTCACATTATTAAAATAAAGTGAGGAACCTAACTGACCTAAGACAGGCAATTTTTACTAGGATTAAATGTGTTGTGTTGTTATTTGTTTCTATTATTATTCTGCATTGCTGGGAAGGGCTGTCAGTAAGCATTTCACTGTTAGTCTACACTTGATTATTTAAGTGTTCAGTCTCCAAGTACAAACATTATCATGTGATAAAAGCATTGTATTTATTAAGAAAGCATGTTGTGAAAATAATGACAACAAACCAGACACATGAATCTTTACACAAACAGAATGTCCTCAAAATATCTCCAGGATGACAGATGTCACCATTCATCAGAACAGTCTGTCAGAAAGTTGCTTGGTTGTCTCTCTGCAGTAGCCAGTCCCCAGGGTGTTGCTTGGTTGTCTCCATGCAGTAGCCAGTCCCCAGGGTGTTGCTTGGTTGTCTCCCTGCAGTAGCCAGTCCCCAGGGTGTTGCTTGGTTGTCTCCCTGCAGTAGCCAGTCCCCAGGGTGTTGCTTGGTTGCCTCAATGCAGTAGCCAGTCCCCAGGGTGTTGCTTGGTTTCCTCCCTGCAGTAGCCAGTCCCCAGGGTGTTGCTTGGTTTCCTCCCTGCAGTAGCCAGTCCCCAGGGTGTTGCTTGGTTTCCTCCCTGCAGTAGCCGGTCCCCAGGGTGTTGCTTGGTTGCCTCCCTGCAGTAGCCGGTCCCCAGGGTGTTGCTTGGTTGCGCCTCCCCGCAGTAGCCAGTCCCCAGGGTGTTGCTTGGTTGCCTCCCCGCAGTAGCCAGTCCCCAGGGTGTTGCTTGTTTGCGCCTCCCTGCAGTAGCCAGTCCCCAGGGTATTGCTTGGTTGCGCCTCCCCGCAGTAGCCAGTCCCCAGGGTGTTGCTTGGTTGCCTCCCTGCAGTAGCCAGTCCCCAGGGTGTTGTTTGGTTGCCTCCCTGCAGTAGCCAGTCCCCAGGGTGTTGCTTGGTTGCCTCCCTGCAGTAGCCAGTCCCCAGGGTGTTGCTTGGTTGCCTCCCTGCAGTAGCCAGTCCCCAGGGTGTTGCTTGGTTGCCTCCCTGCAGTAGCCAGTCCCCAGGGTGTTGCCTCCCTGCAGTAGCCAGTCCCCAGGGTGTTGCTTGGTTGCCTCCCTGCAGTAGCCAGTCCCCAGGGTGTTGCCTCCCTGCAGTAGCCAGTTCTCAGTGTTCATACAATACATATTACAAGGCTTCTTTCCTTTTGTTCTGTTGTCTTCAGACAGTAACATGTTAATATGTGGTTAGTCTGGAGGTTCATCTGAAACATCTTCAGTCTCTTCCCACACATGAACCATGTACCCAGAGCAAGAGGCTCTATCTGGGGCCCAATAATATTAACTTACATAACTCTGTACATACTTACAGCAGGCTGTTGCCTGGGCCAACAGGATGCACTATGGTTACAGAGGAGTGGTCTTTACATAGTAGGTATGATGGATGATGGTAGAGGAACAACATGTACTGCAACCTCTCACTCATTAGAGAAGTCTTCTGAGAGAATCATGTAATGTCACCGCCTGGCCCTCATCAGACCCCATGTCTCCATGTGATCTGTGAGCTTTTTATTCATACTATCTTCAGCAAAAATACCTCCAGATTCCACTAGATACAAACAATGAAAGAGTATTCATGTTGCAGCCACACAGAGAGAAGGGCTATGCTCCAAATGTTTAAAGTGTGAACATGTTCACATCCCTCCACTGATTAGAAAGGAAATGACTGGTATAACAAATATGGTGGAAACTCCCAGTAGACCATGCCTCCACCAATACAATGCTTTTAGATTTGTGGGAAGTAGTGAACAAGCGCATACTTCAGGAGATATTGGGACGTGCACAAGGGCTAATCATTCAACCTGACGACCTCCTCAGCCAACCAGCTGCCTCACATCAACACAAGTAAAATCAGACAGGAACAGGCATCTGGGGAATACTTAAGGCCTCATTTAAAATGTGGCAAGTTGATCATGTTAAATCCCAATGATGTTCTTTGCCAGAGTATTAACTGATTACATGAAGTCTGAAACAATTAGTGTTGGAATAATATATTACATATTTTATACGTTAAAGTTCTCTGTTTTGGACTGTTTCAACAGTTATTTTTGGAATGGACTGCTGAGACCAAGGAGGACAAGAAATGTGTCTTCAACTCTTCATGCCATAAAGTACTAATAAGTGTATGATATAAAATTGTAACATAACATTGTTAAAGGAACCCAGCTGGAATGAACAATCAGTCCCTCCCATCTCCTCCACAGTGTTGGCATTAGCCTCCTCCTCCAGTCCCCTGCCTGCTACTCCAGTCCCATCTAGTCCCCTGCCTGCTCCTCCAGTCCCCTGCCTGCTCCTCCAGTCCCATCTAGTCCCTTGCCTTCCTGGTCTGACTGTACAGCCCCACCAAGACCCATCACTATTCTGACTGTACAGCCCCACCAAGACCCTTCACTATTCTGACTGTACAGCCCCACCAAGACCCATCACTATTCTGCCTGTACAGCCCCACCAAGACCCATCACTATTCTGACTGTACAGCCCCACCAAGACCATCACTATTCTGACTGTACAGCCCCACCAAGACCCATCACTATTCTGACTGTACAGCCCCACCAAGAACCATCACTTTTCTGACTGTACAGCCCCACCAAGACCCATCACTATTCTGACTGTACAGCCCCACCAAGACCATCACTATTCTGACTGTACAGCCCCACCAAGACCATCACTATTCTGACTGTACAGCCCCACCAAGACCTATCCAAGACCCATCACTATTCTAACTGTACAGCCCCACCAAGACCCATCACTATTCTGACTGTACAGCCCCACCAAGACCATCACTATTCTGACTGTACAGCCACACCAAGACCCATCACTATTCTGACTGTAGAGCCCCACCAAGACCCATCACAATTCTGACTGTACAGCCCCACCAAGACCCATCACTATTCTGACTGTACAGCCCCACCAAGACCCATCACTATTCTGACTGTACAGCCCCACCAAGACCATCACTATTCTGACTGTACAGCCACACCAAGAACCATCACTATTCTGACTGTAGAGCCCCACCAAGACCCATCACAATTCTGACTGTACAGCCCCACCAAGACCCATCACTATTCTGACTGTACAGCCCCACCAAGACCCATCACTATTCTGACTGTACAGCCCCACCAAGACCATCACTATTCTGACTGTACAGCCCCACCAAGACCCATCACTATTCTGACTGTACAGCCCCACCAAGACCATCACTATTCTGACTGTACAGCCCCATCACTATTCTGACTGTACAGCCCCACCAAGACCATCACTATTCTGACTGTACAGCCCCACCAAGAACCATCACTTTTCTGACTGTACAGCCCCACCAAGACCCATCACTATTCTGACTGTACAGCCCCAGCAAGACCATCACTATTCTGACTGTACAGCCCCACCAAGACCCATCACTATTCTGACTGTACAGCCCCACCAAGACCATCACTATTCTGACTGTACCATCACTATTCTGACTGTACAGTCCCACCAAGACCCATCACTATTCTGACTGTACAGCCCCACCAAGACCTATCACTATTCTGCTGAGACAGGGAGAAAGAGACACCAAGAGGTTTCTGCTGTGTGGTCCATAGTCCATTTCTGCTGTGTGGTCCATAGTCCATTTCTGCTGTGTGGTCCATAGTTCATTTCTGCTGTGTGGTCCATAGTCCATTTCTGCTGTGTGGTCCATAGTCCATTTCTCATTCTCTGAGCAGCTCTCCCTCCTCCTCCTCCTTTGTTTACATGTCACATAGACGGGGTCCAGGTGTTTACATCTTGTGGACATTTTGTTGTTTACATATTGTAGGCCACATAAATGGGGTCCAGCTGGTCAGCCAGGAAGCCATCCCGTAGGTGCATCCTCTGTTTCTCTCCTCTTGAGTTGATAGGTATAACCCCTGGATCCACCACCACCACCACACCCACTATCAGGTAGTGGTCCTCCAGAACCACGTTAGTCACCAGGGGAACTAGGTCCAGAGCCTCCTGCTCTGACCCAGACAGCTCCACTACTACCACCAGGAGGTTGGTCCACGTGAACACAGCACTGAAACAGGGAGGAGAGGGAGAGAAGTTCAGATTATACCGTCAGCATTAACAGTGTGAGCTCCACTACTAGCAAGTAAAAACAGAACAGAGAGGGGGATAAACAGGGAAGGCAGGGGAGAGAAATGGGGGAAAGCAGGGAAGAGAGACGGGGAAAGGCAGGGGAGAGACAGGGGAAGAAAGGGGAGACAGAGGAGAGACGGGAAAAGGGGAAGGCAGGGGAGACAGGAGTTCAGTGGTCAGATATAGAACTGATCAAGTTTGACCTTACACAAATAATTTTCGAATACATGCTACACAACACCTGACATTGAAAGATATCACGAGCCTCTGAGTTAATCTGTATATTGCGTGTAGATGTGGGACTATACAGTCCCCTGTGTGTAGATGTGGGAATATAGTCTCCTGTGTGTAGACGTGGGACTATAGAGTCTCCTGTTTGTAGATGTGGGACTATATAGTCTCCTGTGTGTAGATGTGGGTCTATAGAGTCTCCTGTGTGTAGATGTGGGACTATAGAGTCCCTGTGTGTAGATGTGGGTCTATAGAGTCCCCTGTGTGTAGATGTGGGTCTATAGAGTCCCGTGTGTAGATGTGGGTCTATAGAGTTCCCTATGTGTAGACGTGGGACTATAGAGTCTCCTGTTTGTAGATGTGGAACTATATAGTCTCCTGTGTGTAGATGTGGGTCTATAGAGTCTCCTGTGTGTAGATGTGGGACTATAGAGTCCCCTGTGTGTAGATGTGGGTCTATAGAGTCCCCTGTGTGTAGATGTGGGTCTATAGAGTCCCGTGTGTAGATGTGGGTCTATAGAGTTCCCTGTGTGTAGATGTGCGTCTATAGAGTCCCCTGTGTGTAAATGTGGGACTAGAGTCTCCTGTGTGTAGATGTGGGACTAGAGTCTCCTGTGTGTAGATGTGGGACTAGAGTCTCTTGTGTGTAGATGTAGGACTACAGATATGTGGGTATAGATTAATGTGCCTCACCATTCAGCGATGCTCTTGTGTGAGCGGATAACGGATGTTTCGATGTCGATGGGATGATACCTCATCCCTCTCAGCTCCAATGTCTCATCCAGAGACCCCACCACATAGAGAGCATCATGACGTTCTGCAACACAGGTTAGCAACGTCCAATAAGAACTAAATATTACACAGCATTTCAAAAACTACTTCCTGACTCGGTGCCGGCGTCCCCTGTATAGAGCCTCATTATTGTTGTGTTACTTGAAATTATTACTTTTTATTTTAGTCCACCTGGTAAATATTTTCTTAACTCTTCTTGAACTGCGCTGTTAGTTAAGGGCTTGTAAGTACCGGTAAGCATTTCACTGTAAGGTCTACACTTGTTGTATTCGGCGCACGAGACAAAGAAAGTTTGATATGATTTGAATGGTGTCTGAGTACAGTAGGTGTTGGTATAGGAGTCTCTTCTCAGTAATCTAGAATAGTGTTGGAGCAGGTTAACGTCAGTAGGGGTCATTGTTAACGTCAGTAGGGGTCATTGTTAACGTCAGTAGGGGTCATTGTTAACGTCAGTAGGGGTCATTGTTAACGTCAGTAGGGGTCATTGTTAACGTCAGTAGGGGTCATTGTTAACGTCAGTAGGGGTCATTGTTAACGTCAGTAGGGGTCATTGTTAACGTCAGTAGGGGTCATTGTTAACGTCAGTAGTGGTCATTGTTAACGTCAGTAGGGGTCATTGTTAACATCAGTAGTGGTCATTGTTAACGTCAGTAGGGGTCATTGTTAACGTTTGTTAACTCTCCTCTAGGTAAACCTTTACTAGTCCTGTATTAGTCGTGCTTCTACACCTGCATTGCTTGCTGTTTGCGGTTTTAGGCTGGGTTTCTGTGTAGCACTTTGAGATATCAGCTGATGTACGAAGGGCTATATAAATACATTTGATTTGATTTATTAACAGACCTTTACTAGTCCTGTATTAGAGGACCTTTACTAGTCCTGTATTAACAGATCTTTACTAGTCCTGTATTACTAGTCCTGTATTACCAGACTTTTACTAGTCCTGTATTAACAGACCTTTACTAGTCCTGTATTAGAGGACCTTTACTAGTCCTGTATTACCAGACCTTTAGTAGTCCTGTATTAACAGACCTTTACTAGTCCTGTATTAGAGGACCTTTACTAGTCCTGTATTAACATACATTTACTAGTCCTGTATTAACAGACATTTACTAGTCCTGTATTAACAGACCTTTACTAGTCCTGTATTAACAGACCTTTACTAGTCCTGTATTAACAGACATTTACTAGTCCTGTATTAACAGACATTTACTAGTCCTGTATTAGAGGACCTTTACTAGTCCTGTATTAACAGACCTTTACTAGTCCTGTATTACTAGTTCTGTATTAACAGACCTTTACTAGTCCTGTGTTAACAGACCTTTACTAGTCCTGTATTAGAGGACCTTTACTAGTCCTGTATTAACAGACCTTTACTAGTCCTGTATTAACAGACCTTTACTAGTCCTGTATTAACAGACCTTAACTAGTCCTGTATTAGAGGACCTTTACTAGTCCTGTATTAACAGACCGTTACTAGTCCTGTATTAGAGGACCTTTACTAGTCCTGTATTAACAGACCTTTACTAGTCCTGTATTAGAGGACCTTTACTAGTCCTGTATTAACAGACATTTACTAGTCCTGTATTAGTGGACCTTTACTAGTCCTCTATTAACAGACCTTTACTAGTCCTGTATTAACAGGCCTTTACTAGTCCTGTATTAGAGGACCTTTACTAGTCCTGTATTAACAGACATTTACTAGTCCTGTATTAGTGGACCTTTACTAGTCCTGTATTAACAGACCTTTACTAGTGCTCTATTAACAGACCTTTACTAGTTCTGTATTAACAGACGTTTACTAGTGCTGTATTAACAGACTGTAACTCTGGGCCTTTACTAGTCCTGTATTAGAGGACTGATATAGCAGTCTGTAACTCTGGGCCTTTACTAGTCCTGTATTAGAGGACTGATATAGCAGTCTGTAACTCTGGGCCTTTACTAGTCCTGTATTAGTGGACTGATATAGCAGTCTGTAACTCTGGGCCTGATATAGCAGTCTGTAACTCTGGGCCTTTACTAGTCCTGTATTAGAGGACTGATATAGCAGTCTAACTCTGGGCCTTTCCTAGTCCTGTATTAGTGGACTGATATAGCAGTCTGTAACTCTGGGCCTTTACTAGTCCTGTATTAGTGAACTGATATAGCAGTCTGTAACTCTGGGCCTTTACTAGTCCTGTATTAGTGGACTGATATAGCAGTCTGTAACTCTGGGCCTTTACTAGTCCTGTATTAGTGGACTGATATAGCAGTCTGTAACTCTGGGCCTTTACTAGTCCTGTATTAGTGGACTGATATAGCAGTCTGTAACTCTGGGCCTTTACTAGTCCTGTATAAGAGGACTGATATAGCAGTCTGTAACTCTGGGCCTTTACTAGTCCTGTATTAGTGGACTGATATAGCAGTCTGTAACTCTGGGCCTTTACTAGTCCTGTATTAGTGGACTGATATAGCAGTCTGTAACTCTGGGCCTTTACTAGTCCTGTATTAGTGGACTGATATAGCAGTCTGTAACTCTGGGCCTTTCCTAGTCCTGTATTAGTGGACTGATATAGCAGTCTGTAACTCTGGGCCTTTACTAGTCCTGTATTAGTGGACTGACATAGCAGTCTGTAACTCTGGGCCTTTACTAGTCCTGTATTATTGGACTGATGTAGCAGTCTGTAACTCTGGGCCTTTACTAGTCCTGTATTAGTGGACTTATATAGCAGTCTGTAACTCTGGGCCTTTACTAGTCCTGTATTAGAGGACTGATATAGCAGTCTGTAACTCTGGGCCTTTACTAGTCCTGTATAAGTGGACTGATATAGCAGTCTGTAACTCTGGGCCTTTACTAGTCCTGTATTAGAGCACTGATATAGCAGTCTGTAACTCTGGGCCTTTACTAGTCCTGTATTTGGGGACTGATACGGCAGTCTATAGTGTGGGCCTTTACTAGTCCTGTATTAGTGGACTGATATAGCAGTCTGTAACTCTGGGCCTTTACTAGTCCTGTATTAGTGGACTGATACAGCAGTCTGTAACTCTGGGCCTTTACTAGTCCTGTATTAGTGGACTGATATAGCAGTCTGTAACTCTGGGCCTTTACTAGTCCTGTATTAGTGGACTGATATAGCAGTCTGTAACTCTGGGCCTTTACTAGTCCTGTATTAGAGGACAGATTTTGCCATCTATAGTGTGGACAAATTTTTTTAAAAATAATAATAACCTGCTTCATGTTTGGTCTGCTTCGTGTTTTAAATTTTGCCATGGAAAAAAATATTGCAAAGATGCACTAAATCTGAAACCGACTGGATCCTGAACAAACTTCTCTAGCGCAAGCCATAAAACTGCTGAAGAAGACGGCTAAATAGCTTATCAAATGGCTAACCTAGACTACCTGCACTGAACACTAACTTTTTTAACTAACTATCTTGCACTGGACTTTATGCCCAAACACTGGACTCCATGGCCACACACTGGACTCCATGGCCACACACTGGACTCCATGGCCACACACTGGACTCCATGGCCACACACTGGACTCCATGGCCACACACTGGACTCCATGGCCACACACTGGGCTCCATGGCCACACACTGGGCTCCATGGCCACACACTGGACTCCATGGCCACACACTGGACTCCATGTCTATTATCTATCCTGTTGTCTAGTCACTTTACCCCTACCTACAGTATACTGCTGTTACTGTCTATTATCTATCCTTTACCCCTACCTAGAGTATACTGCTGTTACTGTCTATTATCTATCCTTTACCCCTACTTACAGCACATTGCTGCTACTTTCTATTATCTATCTCGTTGCCTAGTCACTATATTCCTCCTGTCACTAGTTCTATTTTTTATTACATTTAGTATCTTTATCTTTAATATTGCATTGATGGAAAAGGAGACTTAAGTAAGCATTTCACTGTTAGTCTACACTTGTTTACGAAGCATGTGACAAATATAATGTGATTTGATTGATCTGATGTCTGGACTCTAACCTCCGCTGGCGTCGGTGAGCTCAGTGCGTCGTAGGAAACCCAGGTATCCTGTTCTGGCCCAGACCGTCTGCGTGTCTCCAAAGCTCAGCTTGGTGTTGAAGTGGTCCGCATGCAGAGCATCCTCTCCATACACCGTGTAGTAACCTGTTGCATTGTGGGGGCTGCTCACCCACACCTTATACAATAAGATGGAGAGGTGTTAGCAGAGAGACAGGGGAAGATTTTATATATAAACTCAGCAAAAAAATAAACGTCCTCTCACTGTCAACTGCGTTTATTTTCAGCAAACTGAACATGTGTAAATGTACGATCAGAACAAGATTCAACAACTGAGACATAAACTGAATAAGTTTCACAGACATGTGACTAATATAAATTGAATAATGTGTCCCTGAAGAAAGGGGGAGTCAAAATCAAAAGTGACAGTCAGTATCTGGTGTGGTCACCAGCTGCATTATTAAGTACTGCAGTGCATCTCATGGACTGCACCAGATTTTCCGTTTCTTGCTGTGAGATGTTACCCCACTCTTCCACCAAGGCAGCTGCAAGTACCCAGACATTTCTGGGGGGAATGGCCCTTGCCCTCCGGTCCCAGACATGCTCAATGGGATTGAGGTCCGGGCTCTTTGCTGGCCATGGCAGAACACTGACATTCCTGTCCTGCAGGAAATCACTCACAGAATGAGCAGTATGGCTGGAGGCATTGTCATGCTGGAGGGTCATGTCAGGATGAGCCTGCAGGAAGGGTACCACATGAGGGAGGAGGATGTCTTCCCTGTAACGCACAGCGTTGAGATGGCCTGCAATGACAACAAGCTCAGTCCGATGATGATGCTGTGACACACCGACCCAGACCATGACGGAGTCTACACCTCCAAATCGATCCCGCTCCAGAGTACAGGCCTCGGTGTAACGCTCATTCCTTCAACGATAAACGCAAATCCGACCATCACCCCTGGTGAGACAAAACCGCTACTCGTCAGTGAAGAGCACTTTTTGCCAGTCCTGTCTGGTCCAGCAATGGTGGGTTTGTGCCCATAGGCGACGTTGTTGCCGGTGATGTCTGGTGAGGACCTGCCTTTACAACAGGCCTACAATCCCTCAGTCCAGCCTCTCTCAGCCTAACGAGGACAGTCTGAGCACTGATGGAGGGATTGTGTGTTCCTGCTGTAACTCGGGCAGTTGTTGTTGCCATTCTGTACCTGGTCCGCAGGTGTGATGTTCGGATGTACCGATCTTGTGCAGGTGTTGTTACACGTGTTCTGCAACTTCGAGGATGATCAGCTGTCCGTCCTGTCTTCCTGTAGCACTGTCTTCGACATCTCACAGTACGGACATTGCAATTTATTGCCCTGGCCACATCTGTAGTCCTCATGCCTCCCTGCAGCATTTTTATTACAACTTTATTTAACCAGGTATTTATATATATAACCCTTTATTTAACCAGGTATTTATATACATAACCCTTTATTTAACCAGGTATTTATATATATAACCCTTTATTTAACCAGGTATGTATATACATAACCATAACCCTTTATTCAACCAGGTATTTATATATATAACCCTTTATTTAACCAGGTATTTATATATATAACCCTTTATTTAACCAGGTATTTATTTATATATTAACCAGGTATTTATATACAGTGCCTTGCGAAAGTATTCGGCCCCCTTGAACTTTGCGACCTTTTGCCACATTTCAGGCTTCAAACATAAAGATATAAAACTGTATTTTTTTGTGAAGAATCAACAACAAGTGGGATACAATCATGAAGTGGAACGACATTTATTGGATATTTCAAACTTTTTTAACATATCAAAAACTGAGAAATTGGGCGTGCAAAATTATTCAGCCCCTTTACTTTCAGTGCAGCAAACTCTCTCCAGAAGTTCAGTGAGGATCTCTGAATGATCCATTGTTGACCTAAATGACTAATGATGATAAATACAATCCACCTGTGTGTAATCAAGTCTCCGTATAAATGCACCTGCACTGTGATAGTCTCAGAGGTCCGTCAAAAGCGCAGAGAGCATCATGAAGAACAAGGAACACACCAGGCAGGTCCGAGATACTGTTGTGAAGAAGTTTAAAGCCGGATTTGGATACAAAAAGATTTCCCAAGCTTTAAACATCCCAAGGAGCACTGTGCAAGCGATAATATTGAAATGGAAGGAGTATCAGACCAATGCAAATCTACCAAGACCTGGCCGTCCCTCTAAACTTTCAGCTCATGCAAGGAGAAGACTGATCAGAGATGCAGCCAAGAGGCCCATGATCACTCTGGATGAACTGCAGAGATCTACAGCTGAGGTGGGAGACTCTGTCCATAGGACAACAATCAGTCGTATATTGCACAAATCTGGCCTTTATGGAAGAGTGGCAAGAATAGCCATTTCTTAAAGATATCCATAAAAAGTGTCGTTTAAAGTTTGCCACAAGCCACCTGGGAGACACACCAAACATGTGGAAGAAGGTGCTCTGGTCAGATGAAACCAAAATTGAACTTTTTGGCAACAACGCAAAACGTTATGTTTGGCGTAAAAGCAACACAGCTCATCACCCTGAACACACCATCCCCACTGTCAAACATGGTGGTGGCAGCATCATGGTTTGGGCCTGCTTTTCTTCAGCAGGGACAGGGAAGATGGTTAAAATTGATGGGAAGATGGATGGAGCCAAATACAGGACCATTCTGGAAGAAAACCTGATGGAGTCTGCAAAAGACCTGAGACTGGGACGGAGATTTGTCTTCCAACAAGACAATGATCCAAAACATAAAGCAAAATCTACAATGGAATGGTTCAAAAATAAACATATCCAGGTGTTAGAATGGCCAAGTCAAAGTCCAGACCTGAATCCAATCGAGAATCTGTGGAAAGAACTGAAAACTGCTGTTCACAAATGCTCTCCATCCAACCTCACTGAGCTCGAGCTGTTTTGCAAGGAGGAATGGGAAACAATTTCAGTCTCTCGATGTGCAAAACTGATAGAGACATACCCCAAGCGACTTACAGCTGTAATCGCAGCACAGTTTTATATCTTTATGTTTGAAGCCTGAAATGTGGCAAAAGGTCGCAAAGTTCAAGGGGGCCGAATACTTTCGCAAGGCACTGTATATAACCATAACCCTTTATTTAACCAGGTATTTATATATTTAGCCCTAACCCTTTATTTAACCAGGTATTTAAATATATATATAACCCTTTATTTAACCAGGTATTTAAATATATATAACCCTTTATTTAACCAGTTATTTATATATATATATAACCCTTTATTTAACCAGGTATTTACATATATATATAACCCTTTATTTAACCAGGTATTTACATATATAACCCTTTATTTAACCAGGTATTTATTTATTTATTTATATAACCCTTTATTTAACCAGGTATTTATATAGATATAACCCTTTATTTAACCAGGTATATGTATAACCCTAACCCTTTATTTTACCAGGTATTTATATATATATATAGAACCCTTTATTTAATCAGGTATTTTTATATATAACCCTTTATTTAACCAGGTATTTATATACATAACCCTTTATTTAACCAGGTATTTATATATATATACCCCTTTATTTAACCAGGTATTTATATATATAACCATAACCCTTTATTTTACCAGGTATTTATATACATAACCATAACCCTTTATTTAACCAGATATTTATATATATAACCCTTTATTTAACCAGGTATTTACATATATAACCCTTTATTTAACCAGGTATTTATATATATATAACCCTTTATTTAACCAGGTATTTATATATATAACCCTTTATTTAACCAGGTATTTATATATATAACCCTTTATTTAACCAGGTATTTATATATACAACCCTTTATTTAACCAGGTATTTTTTATATATAACCCTTTATTTAACCAGGTATTTATATATATAACCCTTTATTTAACCAAGTTTTCATTTACAACTGCAACCTGGCCAAGATAAAGCAAAGCAGTGTGACACAAACAACAGTTACACAAACAAACGCACAGTCAATAACACAAAATAAAATAAAAATAGAAAAATCTATGTACAGTAAATGTAGAAGAGTAGGGAGGTAAGGCAATAAATAGGCCATAGTGGCAAAATAATTAACATTTGTGCAGATGATGAATGTGCAAGTAGAGATACCGGGGTGCAAAATAGCAAGAAGATAAATAACAATATGGGGATGAGGTAGTTGGGTGTGCTATTTACAGATTGGCTGTGTACAGGTGCAGTAATCTGTGAGCTGCACCCAATCTGTGAGCTGCACTCCAATGAAGGAGTGTTGTATGGCATTGAAGCTCATTTGGAGGTTTGTTAAACAGTGTCCAAAGAAGGGCCAGATGTATACAGAATGTTGTCGTCTGCGTAGAGGTGGAATAGAGAATCACCAGCAGCAAGACCAACATCATTGAAAGAGTCAGCACAAAAGAGTCAGCACAGAAAAGAGTCTGAGAATTGAACCCTGTGGCACCCCCATCGAGACTGCCAGAGGTCTGGACAACAGGCCCTACGATTTGACACACTGAACTCTGTCTGAGAGGTAGTTGGTGAACCAGGTGAGGCAGTCATTTGAGAAACCAAGGCTATTGAGTCTGCCGATGAGAATGCCGTGATTGACAGCCTTGGCCAGGTCGATGAAGACAGCTGCACAGTACTGTCTTTTATCGATGGAGGTTAGGATATAGTTCAGGACCTTGAGCGTGGCTGAGGTGCACCCATGACCAGCTCGGAAACAATATTACGTAGTGGAGAAGGTACGGTGGGATTCGAAATGGTCGGTGATCTGTGTTGTTAACTTGGCTTTCGAAGACTTTAGAAAGGCAGGGCAGGATGGATATACAGTGCCTTGCGAAAGTATTCGGCCCCCTTGAACTTTGCGACCTTTTGCCACATTTCAGGCTTCAAACATAAAGATATAAAACTGTATTTTTTTGTGAAGAATCAACAACAAGTGGGACACAATCATGAAGTGGAACGACATTTATTGGATATTTCAAACTTTTTTAACATATCAAAAACTGAAAAATTGGGCGTGCAAAATTATTCAGCCCCTTTACTTTCAGTGCAGCAAACTCTCTCCAGAAGTTCAGTGCGGATCTCTGAATGATCCAATGTTGACCTAAATGACTAATGATGATAAATACAATCCACCTGTGTGTAATCAAGTCTCTGTATAAATGCACCTGCACTGTGATAGCCTCAGAGGTCCGTTAAAAGCGCAGAGAGCATCATGAAGAACAAGGAACACACCAGGCAGGTCCGAGATACTGTTGTGAAGAAGTTTAAAGCCGGATTTGGATACAAAAAGATTTCCCAAGCTTTAAACATCCCAAGGAGCACTGTGCAAGCGATAATATTGAAATGGAAGGAGTATCAGACCACTGCAAATCTACCAAGACCTGGCCGTCCCTCTAAACTTTCAGCTCATACAAGGAGAAGACTGATCAGAGATGCAGCCAAGAGGCCCATGATCACTCTGGATGAACTGCAGAGATCTACAGCTGAGGTGGGAGACTCTGTCCATAGGACAACAATCAGTCGTATATTGCACAAATCTGGCCTTTATGGAAGAGTGGCAAGAAGAAAGCCATTTCTTAAAGATATCCATAAAAAGTGTTGGTTAAAGTTTGACACAAGCCACCTGGGAGACACACCAAACATGTGGAAGAAGGTGCTCTGGTCAGATGAAACCAAAATTGAACTTTTTGGCAACAATGCAAAACGTTATGTTTGGCGTAAAAGCAACACAGCTGAACACACCATCCCCACTGTCAAACATGGTGGTGGCAGCATCATGGTTTGGGCCTGCTTTTCTTCAGCAGGGACAGGGAAGATGGTTAAAATTGATGGGAAGATGGATGGAGACAAATACAGGACCATTCTGGAAGAAAACCTGATGGAGTCTGCAAAAGACCTGAGACTAGGACGGAGATTTGTCTTCCAACAAGACAATGATCCAAAACATAAAGCAAAATCTACAATGGAATGGTTCAAAAATAAACATATCCAGGTGTTAGAATGGCCAAGTCAAAGTCCAGACCTGAATCCAATCGAGAATCTGTGGAAAGAACTGAAAACTGCTGTTCACAAATGCTCTCCATCCAACCTCACTGAGCTCGAGCTGTTTTGCAAAGAGGAATGGGAAACAATTTCAGTCTCTCGATGTGCAAAACTGATAGAGACATACCCCAAGCGACTTACAGCTGTAATCGCAGCAAAAGGTGGCGCTACAAAGTATTAACTTAAGGGGGCTGAATAATTTTGCATGCCCAATTTTTCAGTTTTTGATTTGTTAAAAAAGTTTGAAATATCCAATAAATGTCGTTCCACTTCATGATTGTGTCCCACTTGTTGTTGATTCTTCACAAAAAGATACAGTTTTATATCTTTATGTTTGAAGCCTGAAATGTGGCAAAAGGTCGCAAAGTTCAAGGGGGCCGAATACTTTCGCAAGGCACTGTAGGTCTATAACAGTTTGGGTCTAGAGTGTCTCCCACTTTGAAGAGGGGAATGGCCCCGGCAGCTTTCCAATCCTTGGGGATCTCAGACAGATGCTGCTGGAAGTGGTGTTGGAGGGCCAGTAGGAGGCACTCTTTCCTCTGGTCTAAAAAAATAAATATCCCAATGCCCCAGGGCAGTGATTGGGGACACTGCCCTGTGTAGGGTGCAGTCTTTCGGATGGGACGTTAAACGGGTGTCCTGACTCTCTGGGGTCATTAAAGATCCCATGGCACTTATCGTAAGAGTAGGGGTGTTAACCCTGGTGTCCTGGCTAAATTCCCAATCTGGCCCTGAAACCATCACGGTCACCTAATAAACCCCAGTTTACAATTGGCTCATTCATCCCCCTCCTCTCCCCTGTAACTATTCCCCAGGTCTTTGCTGCAAAATGAGAAAGTTCTCAGTCAACTTACCTGGTAAAATAACGGATAAATAAAAAAGGCTAGTGATAGGGGTTGCAACAATTTTGGCAGATAATTTTAGAAAGAGAGGGTCTAGCCCAGCTGATTTGTAGAGATCCAGATTTTGCAGCTCTTTCAGAACATCAGCTGTCTGTGTTTGGGTGAAGGAGAAGCGGGAAGGGGGGGCTCGGGGCAAGTTGCTGTGGGGGGTGTTGGCCGGGGTAGGGGTAGCCAGGTGGAAAGCATGGCCAGCCGTAGAAAAATACTTATTGAAATTCTCGATTATCGGTGGTGACAGTGTTTCCTAGCCTCAGTGCAGTGGGCAGCTGGGAAGAGGTGCTCTTATTTTCCATGGACTTTACAGTGTCCCAAAATGTTTTGGAGTTTGTGCTACAGGATGCACATTTCTGTTTGAAAAAGTTAGCCTTTGCTTTTCTGACTGACTGTGTATTTTGGTTCCTGATTTCCCTGAAAAGTTTCAAATCAGGGGGGCATTTTCGATGTGAATGCAGAACGCCACAGGATGTTTTTGTGCTGGTCAAGGGCAGTCAAAGTCTGGGGTGAACCAGGGGCTTTATCTGTTCTTAGTTCTACATTTTTTTAACTGGACATGTTTTTTTAAGATGGTGAGGAAAGCACTTTTAAAGAGCAACCAGGCATCCTCTACTGAAGGGATGAGGTCAATATCCTTCCAGGATACCCAGGCAAGGTCGATTAGAAAGGCCTGCTCGCGGAAGTGTTTTAGGGAGGCTAGCTCAAGGCTAACTGGTGCTTGCTTCGGGACAGAGACATTAGCCAGAGGTAGCCACTCAGATTGCTAGCTAGCTGCAATGATCCGGTGTAAAGGTTCAGAGCTTGCGGTAGGAATCCGGAGATGTGGTAGAGAAAAAGCAGTCCGATATGCTCTCGGTTGATATCGCGCTGTGCAGACTGGCAGGTATTACCAAGCTGAGGCTTGCTTGTGTCTAAGTTAACAGTGAAGACCGCTAGAAGTGGCTAACTGACTACTAGCCAGTAGCTGGCTAGCTTCTGATGGGGGTTCAGGTTCTAAAGTATAAAAATAGCAGATCCTAACCACATTGGGTGAGGCGGGATGCAGGAGAGTATATTCAGTCCGTGGATTGAAAGTGAGATTAGAATATATATGAAATCTATACGAAAAAAAACGAGGGAGAAAACTATATTTACATGGGACAAGACAAAACACATGTCCGACTGCTACGCCATCTTGGATAATCCTAAGGCACGTTCACGCAGATGAGCATGGACCCTGGGCATCTTTCTTTTGGTGTTTTTCAGAGTCAGTAGAAAGGCCTCTTTAGTGTCCTAAGCTTTCATAACTGTGACCTTAATTGCCTACCGTCTGTAAGCTGTTAATGGCCGTTTCACAGGTGCATGTTCATTAATTGTTCATGGGTCATTGAACAAGCATGTGAAACGGTGTTTAAACCCTTTACAATGAAGATCTGTGAGGTTATTTGGATTTTTACTAATTATCTTTGAAAGCTAGTCCTGAAAAAGGGATGTTTCTTTTTTTGCTGAGTTTATATGCACACTACTGTTCAAAAGTTTGGGTTCAAAATTCTGAGACTGGTAACTCTAATGAACTTATCCTCTACAGCAGAGGAAACTATGGGTCTTCCTTTCCTGTGGTGGTCCTCATGAGATGAGAGACAGTTAACTCTAATGAACTTATCCTCTATAGCAGAGGAAACTCTGGGTCTTCTTTTCCTGTGGTGGTTCTCATGAGAGCCAGTTTCATCACAGCACTTGATGGTTTTTGCGACTGCAGTTCAAGAAACTTTCAAAGTTCCTGAAATTTTCCAGATTGACTGACCTTCATGTCTTAAAGTAATGATGGACTGTCATTTCTCTTTGCTTATTCGAGGTGTTCTTGCCATAATATGGACTTTAACCAAATAGGACTATCTTCTGTATACCACCCTAACCCTAACCCATGTTACAACACAGCTGATTGGCTCGAAAGCATTAAGGAAAGAAATTCCACTATTTAACTTTTAACAAGGCACACATGTTAATTGAAATACATTCCAGATGATTACCTCATGAAGCTGGTTGAGAGAATGCCAAGAGTGTGCAAAGCTGTCATCAAGGCAAAGGGTGGCTACTTTGAAGAACCTCAAATAAATTTAGATTTGTTCAACACTTTTTTTGGTTACTACATGATATGTCATTTCATAGTTTTGATGTCTTCACTATTATTCTACAATGTAGAAAATCGTCAAAATAATGAAAAACTCTGGAATGAGCAGGTGTCCAACATTTTGACTGGTACTGTATACTATAGCTATCCTCCAGGGCCATACATAGTCATATAGTAATGATCATCTGCCTCATAGTAGGACAGATAAAGGACATATAGCCATGTAATATGACCTGTAGAATTTGTCTCACCTCTCCCAGGTGGGAGTCTCCTAGAGGTCCTTTGGTCTCTGTGTTGGCGATAACCACCTTCACCCCAGGAAGGATCTGGTTAGTAACAGAACACATTGTTACTACGGTAACCCTAACCTTCACCCCTGGAAGGATTTGGTTAACACAACACATTGTTACTACGGTAACCCTAACCTTCACCCCAGGCAGGATCTAGTTAACACAACACATTGTTACTACGGTAACCCTAACCTTAATCCCAGAAAGGATCTGGTTAACACAACACATTGTTACTATGGTAACCCTAAATTTCACCCCAGGCAGGATCAGGTTAAAACAACACATTGTTACTACGGTAACCCTCACCCCAGGTAGGATATGCTTAACACAACACACTGTTACTACGGTAACCCTCACCCCAGGTAGGATATGCTTAACACAACACATTGTTACTACGGTAACCCTCACCCCAGGTAGGATCTGGGTAACACATCACATTGTTACTACGGTAACCCTCACCCCAGGTAGGATCTGGGTAACACATCACGTTGTTATTACGGTAACCCTTACCCCAGGTAGGATCTGGGTAACACATCACAATTTTACTACGGTAAACCTTCATCCCTAGGTAGAATCTGGTTGACACAACAATCAGATAACACAGTGCAGACACTAAATATTTCAGTCCAGTATAATATAAGAATCTATCCATGAGGTAGGTGTCTTACCTTGCCAGACTCCATGAGAGACAGACTGTGTGGAGAGCCTCTCTCTACCATACGAACCCTGGTGATATTACACACACAATAACTGTTATTAGTCAACCAATAACACATCAGATTACACAACACAACATTAGCCAATCAACTGATTTGTTTTTGTAATTCAGGTCTTAAGGCCTTCCTGGACATAAAGACCTGTATAATATAGTCCTGGACATAAAGACCTGTATAATATAGTCCTGGACATAAAGACCTATATAATATAGTCCTGGACATAAAGACCTATATAATATAGTCCTGGACATAAAGACCTATATAATATAGTCCTGGACATAAAGACCTATTTAATATAGTCCTGGACATAAAGACCTATTTAATATAGTGAGGTAAAGGTGAGGTCAGTGGAATCATACCTTTCATGTCTCAGAGCTCTCATGTCCAGGTAGACTGTGGTAGGGTCTGGTCCTGACGTACCCTACAGAGACAGACAGACAGGTGTGAACAACACAGGGAGAGACAGAGAGCTGGTTCTGACCATGACAGACCTGATGCTTCAGACCCAGTACTGAATGGCGGGAAAGTGGAAGCTGATGATATCGCTGTGATGGGAGAGTTATTGACAAAGCAGGGAGACAGACATCAAAACAGCCATCTATACAGCCAAGTAAACAACTATCTACACAGCCATCTAAATGGCCATCTATACAGACAAGTAAACAACCATCTATACAGACAAGTAAACAACTATCTACACAGCCATCTAAATGGCCATCTATACAGCCAAGTAAACAACTATCTACACAGCCATCTAAATTGCCATCTATACAGCCAGTAAACAACAATCTAAACAGCCAAGTAAACAACCATCTATACAGACAAGGAAACAACTATCTACACAGCCATCTAAATGGCCACCTATATAGCCAAGTAAACAACCATCTAAACAGCAAAGTAAACAACCATCTATACAGACAAGGAAACAACCATCTATACAGACAATTAAACAACCACCCATCTAAATGGCCATCTATACAGCCAAGTAAACAACCACCTATACAGCCAAGTAAACAACCACCTATACAGACAAGTAAACAACCATCTATACAGCCATCTAAATGGCCACCTATACAGCCAAGTAAACAAATATCTAAATGGCCATCTATACAGCTGATGGGGTCATGATGGGGGCTGCACCAAACGATTGATGTATTATAATAATTGATTATGTTTATGTTGTATTAATTGAATGGGAAGGGCTATAAAACCCTCCCCCACTACATTTATAGGGTCCTGGACTACAGATTAGGAATATATATATATTCATTTCATCCTGGTCCACAGTTCTTTTCTAGTCTCTGCCTCTTATAAGAAACGGTCTGAGAGATGTGCGAGTTATTGCAGTCAAAACAGGGTATCTGTGAGAAAACGCCTCAAGGCTAAAAGAGATTCATAGACACAAAACCCTGCAGGGGAGTGAAAGAGATAAGAGACTAGTCAGACATACCACTATAAAGTAACTTAGGGAGTGGAAAATTACTGCTGAGCCCTTAGAAAACTCTGGAACTATTGTTTTCTCCTGTAGGTTTGTATAACTGTATATGCATGGGCTTGGTCTAATGAGGAGAAGGTGTTGACTGCAAGCACATTAAAAGCAACTTGGACTTTTCCTATTTTGCAGAACTCAGGAGAGACATTAGTTGTATGTGTGATGTTTTACTTCTGTCTACAGCTGTATTTTGATTCAAATGATGATTTACAAGTGCACATTTTGAGTGTTCCTTATTTGTTAAGTAAATAAGAGCCCAGAAAAGTGGAACCAACACAGCCAAGTAAATAACCATCTAAATGACCATCTATACAGCCAATTAAAAAACCATCTACACAGCCATCTAAATGGCCATCTATATAGCCAAGTAAACAACATCTATACAGCCATCTAAATGGCCATCTATATAGCCAAGTAAACAACATCTATACAGCCATCTAAATGGCCATCTATATAGCCAAGTAAACAACATCTATACAGCCATCTACACAGCCATCCATACAGCCAAGTAAACAACCATCTAAATGTCCATCTATACAGCCAATTAAACAACCATCTACACAGCCATCTAAATAGCCAAGTAAACAACATCTATACAGCCATCTACAACCAAGTAAACAACTATCTACACTTCATACAAAACAACACACAGCAGCCCCTCCCCCTCCCTGGAGGCACATGGTGCCTAACAAGGCTGGCGGCCCCCCCTTGGGTTGTGCCGTGGCGGAGATCTTTGTGGGCTATACTCTGCCTTGTCTCAGGATGGTAAGTTGGTGGTTGAAGATATCCCTCCAGTGGTGTGGGGACTGTGCTTTGGCAAAGTTGGTGGGGTTATATCCTTCCTGTTTAGCCCTGCCTGGGGGTATCATCGGATGGGGCCACAGTGTCTCCCGACCCCTTCTGTCTCAGCCTAAAGTATTTATGCTGCAAAAGTTCATGTGTCGGGGGGCTAGGGTCAGTCTGGAGTACTTCTCCTGTGTGAATGCAAGCGCTCTCTCTCTCTCTCTCTCTCTCTCTCTCTCGCTGTTTTCAACTCTCTAGAGGGAGCGGTAGAGATACTCTGAATAATCGGCTATGAGAAGCCAACTGATATTAATTGAGGGTGCACCTCAGCCACGCTCAAGGTTCTAAACGACATCATAACCTCCATCGATAAGAAAAATTACTGGCAGCCGTATTCATAGGCTTGTTCTTGCTACTGGTGATTCTCTGATCCACCTCTACGCAGACGACACCATTCTGTATACTTCTGGCCCCTCCTTGGACACTGTGTTAACTAACCTCCAGACGAGCTTCAATACCATACAACTCTCCTTCCGTGGCCTCCAACTGCGCTTAAACGCAAGTAAAACTAAATGCATGCTCTTCAACCGATCGCTGCCCGCACCTGCTCGCCCGTCCAGCATCACTACTCTGGACGGCTCTGACTTAGAATACGTGGACAACTACAAATACCTAGGTGTCTGGTTAGACTGTAAACTCTCCTTCCAGACGCACATTAAGCATCTCCAATCCAAAATTAAATCTAGAATAGGCTTCCTATATCGCAACAAAGCATCCTTCACTCATGCTGCCAAACATACGCTCGTAAAACTGACCATCCTACCGATCCGACTTCAGTGATGTCATCTATAAAATAGCCTCCAACACTCTACTCAACAAACTGGATGCAGTCTATCACAGTGCCATCCGTTTTGTCACCAAAGCCCCATACACTACCCACCATTGCGACCTGTATGCTCTCGTTGGCTGGCCCTCGCTTCATACTCGTCGCCAAACCCACTGGCTACAGGTTATCTACAAGTCGCTGCTAGGTAAAGCCTCACCTTATCTCAGCTCACTGGTCACCATAGTA
The DNA here is from genome assembly GCF_057628025.1 of Oncorhynchus mykiss. Taxonomy (NCBI): domain Eukaryota; kingdom Metazoa; phylum Chordata; class Actinopteri; order Salmoniformes; family Salmonidae; genus Oncorhynchus; species Oncorhynchus mykiss. Next base: position 58,697,475 of record NC_143043.1, read on the forward strand.
GCACTCACTCATACCTGCTGGAGCGCATGCTACATTTCACTGGCCACCCCAAAAGCCAATTCCTCCTTCGGTCATCTTTCCTTCCAGTTCTCTGCTGCCCATGACTGGAACAAATTGCAAAAATCTCTGAAGCTGGAGACTCACATCTCCCTCACTAGCTTTAAGCGCCAGCTGTCAGAGCAGCTTACAGATCACTGCACCTGTACTTACCCATCTGTAAACAGCCCATCTACCTACCTCATCCACATACTGGTATTTATTTATTTATTTTGCTCCTTTGCACCCCAGTATCTCTACCTGCACATTCATCTTCTGCCGATCTACCATTCCAGTGTTTAATTGCTATATTGTAATTACGTCGCCACCATGGCCTATTTATTTCCTTAACTTACCTCATTTGCACTCACTGTATATAGACTTTTTGTTTTCTTTTGTTCTACTGTATTATTGACTGTATGTTTTGTTTATTCCATGTGTAACTCTGTTGTTGTATGTCGAATTGCTACGCTTTATCTTGGCCAGGTCGCAGTTGCAAATGAGAACTTGTTCTCAACTAGCCTACCTGGTTAAAAAAAGGTGAAATAAAAAAAATAAAAAACTCCTGAGGTGCTGACCTGTGGCACCCTCGACAACCAATGTGATTATTATTATTATTTGACCCTGCTGGCCACCTATGAACATTTGAACATCTTGGCCATGTTCTGTTATAATCTTCACCCGGCACAGCCAGAAGAAGACTGGCCACCCCTCATAGCCTGGTTCCTCTCTAGGTGTCTTCCTAGGTTTTTGCCTTTCTAGGGAGTTTTTCCTAGCCACCGTGCTTCTACACCTGCATTGCTTGCTGTTTGGGGTTTTAGGCTGGGTTTCTGTACAGCACTTTGTGACATCAGCTGATGTAAGAAGGGCTTTATAAATACATTTGATTGTTTGATTGATTGATTAACCTTGCTTCCAGGCTATTGAACACATACATATGCCTGGAATATAACCATTCATATTTGGCCTTAGTGGGAGTGACCATACAATTCTATAGGAGTGACCTAACCGAGTAAAGTCTTGGACATCATTTAATTTTAGCGAATCATACAACTGCGAGGCGTGGCTCCAAATAGAGGTCGGACCCGGGAAGGAACTTGTGGTGTGCTAACAAAAACAATCCCCATGGCTTCAAAGGGAGAAAAAAAAACAGCAGGCTCTACCTTTCAGCGAGCAAATTAACAAAGGACAGAGCTAGCTGGATAACGTCTCCACAGGGACATAGATAGCTAGATAACGTCTCCACAGGGACAGAGCTAGCTAGCTAGATAACGTCTCCACAGGGACAGAGCTAGCTAGCTAGATAACGTCTCCACAGGGACATAGCTGGATAGATAACGTCTCCACAGGGACATAGCTGGATAGATAACGTCTCCACAGGGACATAGCTGGATAGATAACGTCTCCACAGGGACATAGCTAGCTAGATAACGTCTCCACAGGGACATAGCTAGCTAGATAACGTCTCCACAGGGACAGAGCTAGCTGGATAACATGTCCACATGGACAGAGCTTGCTGGATAACATCTCCACAGGGACAGAGCTAGCTGGATAACATCTCCACAGGGACAGAGCTAGATAGATAACATCTCCACAGGGACAGAGCTAGCTGGATAACATGTCCACATGGACAGAGCTAGCTGGATAACATCTCCACAGGGACAGAGCTAGCTGGATAACATCTCCACATGGACATAGCTAGCTGGATAACATCTCCACATGGACATAGCTAGCTGGATAACATCTCCACATGGACATAGCTAGCTGGATAACATCTCCACAGGGACAGAGCTAGCTGGATAACATCTCCACAGGGACAGAGCTTGCTGGATAACATGTCCACAGGGACAGAGCTAGCTGGATAACATGTCCACATGGACATAGCTAGCTGGATAACATCTCCACAGGGACAGAGCTAGCTAGATAACGTCTCCACAGGGACAGAGCTAGCTGGATAACATGTCCACATGGACAGAGCTAGCTGGATAACATCTCCACAGGGACAGAGCTAGCTAGATAACGTCTCCACAGGGACATAGCTAGCTGGATAACATGTCCACATGGACAGAGCTAGCTGGATAACATCTCCACAGGGACAGAGCTAGCTAGATATCGTCTCCACAGGGACATAGCTAGCTAACTAGATAACTTCTCCAGAGGGACATAGCTAGCTAGATAATGTCTCCACAGGGACATAGCTAGGTAGATAACGTCTCCATAGGGACATAGATGGATAGATAACGTCTCCACAGGGACATAGCTAGCTAGGTAACGTCTCCACAGGGATATAGCTAGCTAGGTAACGTCTCCACAGGGACATAGCTAGGTAGGTAACGTCTCCACAGGGACATAGCTAGCTAGGTAACGTCTCCACAGGGACATAGCTAGCTACATAACGGCTCCACAAGTAATAAAGTTATATTTAATCAATTTTAGAATAAGGCTGCAATGTAACAAAAGGTGGAAAAAGTGAAGGGGTCTGAATACTTTCCGAACACACTGTACATCTCACCCACAGACACAATATCCTCCTCTATTTATATTATCTCCATTAAAGACTAAATGGGAGTTGAAACAGAGCAAATCTATTCTAGAAGCCAGATATCAATCTAATCTTTATTTTGCACTCACCTGCAGACAGACGGCCATGTTGACCCTGCAGCCGAAGGTGGTGCTGACGGCTCGAGGAGACAAACCCAGGTCTTTAAAGATCTTAGAGAAGGACTGGGTCAGAGTGATACGAGGACGCTCCTCTGCTACAACCATACAGGTCCTAACACACGACAGGTTTATGTTACGCAACTACACACACACACACACACACACACACACACACACACACACACAGGGAAGAGAAAAGAAAAGGAAGCAATTCAGACAGTATGTGTGTGGTGTGTGTGCATCCATGTGAGTGTGTGTGGTGTGTTTGCTGCCTGTGTGAGTGCATACTAACCCGTAGTGTCTCAGTCTGTGTCCCCAAGCCCTTGGTACACATCTCCATGACAGAGTAGGAGCAGAATGTGATTCTGACTTTATACTGGCTGACAGCTGACAACCACAGAGAAACATTACTGTCCAACTCTAGAGGAGGAACCAGGATCGACTGGTGGCCAGAGTATACACTAGAGAAAGACAGAGAGAGAGAGGCCAGGTTATTGTCCAACTCTAGAGGAGGAACCAGGATCGACTGGTGGCCAGAGTATACACTAGAGAAAGACAGAGAGAGAGAGGCCAGGTTATTGTCCAACTCTAGAGAGAGAACCAGGATCTCCCTGCTACACCACATGAGCACTAACTGTGCTAGCTTACAGTCCCAAAATATTGCTATGCACTCACTGTACATGTCCTTTACCTGCTGAGGCACCAGAGAGCGAAGCCCAGGCCGCAGTAGGGGTCCAGACAGATGGCTATCTGGCGGGACGGGTACAGCTCACACTGCAGCTTGATGGAACGACACAAGGCACTGGTGGCAGCATGGGACATCTGGAGGAAGAGATAACAGAACGACTGTCTGGTGGCACACTACAGTCTCTCTGGTAGTACCGCTCAAACTAACAGTGTACAGTATGGGTAGTACACAGTCTGTTCCCAGGTCCCTCTAACAGAACAACTACTGTAGGTTGTAGGTCAGACCTCGACTCCAGCCAGGATGCCCATGGTGGACACACTGAAGTCCAGGTACAGTCAGGGGTTAGTTTACCTTGACTCCAGCCAGGATGCCCATGGTGGACACACTGAAGTCCAGGTATGCCAGCATCTCTGGGGTGGGAGGTTTGTAGATCTGAAGCCTCTTCGTCCTGGGGAGGTCGTCTGGGGTTGGGAGAATAACAATAGGTTTGGAGGGATGGATTTCACACACAGTCCAGAGCAGCATGTAACAATGGCGCCGGAGAAGAAGGCTGATGTTTTACGTGCCCCCAACCGATTGTTTTTTAGTTTTTTATTTGTCATTTATAATGTTGCCGCTATCGTCACTTAGGACCGAAAATAACTTCTGGAAATCAGGACTGCGATTACTCACCACAGACTGGCAGAATCCTTTTTTTCCTTTAACAAGTCCGACGAGCCCGACGCGAACGATACACTGCTTTCCCGGGAACAGGCCCAGATCCCCGTGATTTGCATGAAGAGGCAGCAGAGAACAAGGGGCCACAGTGTGGGCTGCCTTTTGAGAATTCGTAGGCGATTGAATAAACCCCCACTTCCTTCCTTTCTGCTAGATAACGTGCAATCTTTGGAGAATTACCAACGGGACATTCAAAACTGTAGTATCTTATCCTTCACGGAGTCGTGGCTGAACGACGACCAACATACAGCTGGCTGGTTATAAGATGTATCGGCAGGATAGAACAGCGGCGTCTGGTAAGACAAGGGGAGGCGGTATATGTATTTTTGTAAATAACAGCTTGTGTACGATATCTAAGGAAGTCTCAAACTATTGCTCGCCTGAGGTAGAGTATCTCAGGAAAAGCTGTAGACCCCACAATCTACCTAGAGAGTTTATCTGTATTTTTCGTTGCGGTTTACATACCACCACAGTCAGAGGCTGGCACTAATACAGCATTGAATGAGCTGTATTGCGCCATAAGCAAACATGAAAATGCTCACCCAGAGGCAGCGCTCCTAGTGGCCGGGGAATTTAATGCAGGGAAACAAATCAGTTTTACCAAATTTCTATCAGCATGTTAAAATGTGCAACCAGAAAAACACTCTGGGCCACCTATACTCCACACACAGATACTCATACAAAGCTCTCCCTCGCCCTCCATTTGGAAAATCTGACCATAGCTCTATCCTCCTGATTCCTGCTTACAAGCTCAAATTTAAGCAGGAAGCACCAGTGACTAGACTGATGGACTGATGAAGCAGATGCTAAGCTACAGGACTGTTTTGCTAGCACAGACAGGAATATGTTCAGAGATTCCTACGATGGCATTGAGGAATACACCACAGCAGTCACTGGCTTCATCAATAAGTGCATCGATAACTTCATCCCCACAGTGACCGTACACACCCCAACCAGAAGCCATGGATTACAGGCAACATCCACACTGAGCTAAAGGCTAGACCTGCCAGCCTCAAGGAGCGGGACTCTAACCTGGAAGCTTATTTGCCAGCAGCATACCACCCTGCTTACCACTGCTGGGTTGGTCCTGGTCAGTCCCTGGATGGGAGACCAGATGCTGCTGGAAGTGGTGTTGGAGGGCCAGTAGGAGGCACTCTTTCCTCTGGTCTAAAAAATATCCCAATGCCGCAGGCCAGTGATTGGGGGCACTGCCCTGTGTAGGGTGCCGTCTTTCGGATGGGACGTTAAATGGGTGTCCTGACTCTCAGCACTCATTAAAAGATCCCATGGCACTTTACGTAAGAGTAGGGGTGTTAACCCCGGTGTCCTGGCTAAATCTCCAATCTGGCCATCAAACCATCACGGTCACCTAATAATCCCCAGTTTACAATTGGCTCATTCATCCCCATCCTCTCCCCTGTAACTATTCCCCAGGTCGTTGCTGCAAATTCTCAGTCAACTTACCTGGTAAAATAACAGATAAATAAAATAAATAAATATAAGAAATCCTGCTATGCACATGCATGCACATGCATGAGAACACCAGCTGTTCCGGAAGACTGTGATGAAGCTCTCTGCAGCCGATGTGAGTAAGAGCTTTAAATAGGTCAACATTCACAAGGCCGCAGGGCCAGACGGATTACCAGGACGTGCACTGTGAGCATGCGCTGACCAAATGTCAAGTGTCTTCATTGACATTTTCAACCTCTTTCTGTCCGAGTCTGTAATACCAACATGTTTCAAGCTGACTACCGATCCGTAGCACTCACATCTGTAGCCATGAAGTGCTTTGAAAGGCTGGCCATGGCTCATATCAACACATTATCCCAGAAACCCTAGACCCAATCCAATTTGCATACCGCCCCAACATTTGATGCAATCTCTTTTGCCCTTTCCCACCTGGACATGTGAAAATGCTATTCATTGACTACAGCTCAGTGTTCAACACCATATAGTGCCCTCAAAGCTCATCAACAATCTCTGTAACCTAGTACTAAACACCTCCCTCTGCAACTGGATCCTGGACTTCTTGACGGGCCGCCCCCAGGTGGTGAGGGTAGGTAACAACACATCCGCCACACTGATCCTCAACACAGGGGCCCCTCAGGGGTGCGTGCTCATTTCCCTCTTGTACTCCCTGTTCACACATGACTGCATGGCCAGGCACAACTCCAACACCATCATTAAGTTTGCCGATGACACAACAGTGGTAGACCTGATCACCGACAACAACGAGACAGCCTATAGGGAGGAAGTCAGAGACCTGGCCGTGTGGTGCCAGGACAACAACCTCTCCCTCAACGTGATCAAGACAAAGGAGATGACTGTGGACTACAGGAAAAAGAGGACCAAGCACGCCCCCATTCTCATTCTCGGAGCTGCAGTAGAGCAGGTTGAGAGCTTCAAGTTCCTTGGTGTCCACATCTCCAACAAACTAACATGGTCCAAGCACACCAAGACAGTTGTGAAGAGAGCACGACAAAACCTATTCCCCCTCAGGTGACTGAAAAGATTTGGCATGGTTCCTCAGATCCTCAAAAGGTTCTACAGCTGCAACATCGAGAGCATCCTGGTTGCATCACTGCCTGGTATGTCAACTGCTCGGCCTCTGACTGCAAGGCATTACAGAGGGTAGTGAGAATGGCCCAGTACATCACTGGGGCCAAGCTTCCTGCCATCCAGGACATCTATACCAGGCGGTGTTAGAGGAAGACCCTAAAAATTGTCAAAGACTCCAGTCACCCTAGTCATAGACTGTTCTCTCTACTACCACACATCAAGCAGTACTGGAGAGCCAAGTCTTGGTCCAAGAGGATTCTAAACAGCTTCTACCCCCAAGCCATAAGACTGAACATCTAATCAAATGGCTACCCAGACTACTTGCATTGCCACGCCCCCCCCCCCCCCCCTTTCAACGCTGCTGCTACTCTCTGTTATCATCTATAAATAGTCACTTTAATAACTCTACCTACATGTACATATTACCTCAACTAGCCGGTGACCCCGCACATTGACTCTGTACCGGTACCCCCCTGTATATAGTCTCGCTATTATTATTTTGCTCTTTAATTACTTGTTTATTTCTTATGTGTATTTTTTATTTTTATAAACTGCATTCTTGGTTAGGGGCTCGTAAGTAAGCATTTCACTGTAAGGTCTACACCGATTGTATTCGGCGCATGTGACTTATACCATTAGATTTGAGTAAATGAGGGTTTGTTACCTGTGTCCAGTACCATCGGCCATGACTTGACGTCCACAGCAGCCACAGCCTCTTTGGACTTCAACAGCTTCATTATTGCTTGGGTGGTCAGGATACACACCGATTTACTGACCTGTCACACACACAGTGTTATTTTGGTTATTTCACCTTTATTTAACCAGGTAAGGTTGAGCACAACTTCTCATTTACAATTGCGACCTGACCAAGATAAAGCAAAGCAGTGACACAAACAACACAGTTACACATGGAATAAACAAACACAGTCAATAACACAAAAAAAGTCTATATACCATAGTGCCGAAATAATTACAATATAGCAATTAAACACTGAAGTGATAGATGTGCAGAAGAGGAGTGTGCAAGTAGAGATACTGGGGTGCAAAGGAGCAAAAATAAATAACAGTATGTGGATGAGGTAGGTAGATGGGCTGTTTACAGATGGGTAAGTACAGGTGCAGTGGTCTGTGAGCTGCTCTGACAGCTGATACTTAAAGTTAGTGAGGGAGATATGAGTCTCCAGCTTCAGAGATTTTTGCAGTTCGCTCCAGTCATTGGCAGCAGAGAACTGGAAGGAAACACGGCCAATGGAGGATTTGGCTTTGGGGGTGACCAGTGAAATATACCTGCTGGAGCGTGTGCTATGGGTGGGTGCTGCTATGGTGACCAGTGAGCTGAGATAAGGTGGGGCTTTACCTAGCAAAGACTTATAGATGACCTGGAGCGAGTGGGTTTGTCGATGAATATGAAGCGAGGGCCAGCCAACGAGAGCATACAGGTCGCAGTGGTGGGCAGTTTCTTTTTATGGCTGCAGGGGCAGTATTGAGTAGCTTGGATGAAAAGGTGCCCATTGTAAACGGCCAGCTCCTCAGTCTCAGTTGCTACTATATGCATATTATTATTAGTATTGGATAGAAAACACTCTGAAGTTTCTAAAACTGTTTGAATTATGTATGTGAGTATAACAGAACTCATATAGCAGGCAAAAACCTGAGAAATTCCACTTCCTGTTTTTTTTTCTTTTCTGGGGGTGGCAGATTTTCAACCAAGATCTCATGAAATTACAGCAAGATATGGATGAGTTTTCACTTCCTACGCCATCCACTAGATGTCAACAGTCAATAGAACTTTTTCTGATGACTCTAATGTCAAGGGGGGTCAAATCACATAGGAAATAGTCACCAGTGCCACGAGTTGACCATTCTTACACCATGCGCGTTCACAGGGGAAGGACCTGTGTTCCACCGGTCATCAGAAGTCATTCTAATTCACCGGTTGGAACGTTCTTCAAGATATATGTAAACAACATTCTAAAGATTGATTCAGTACATTGTTTGACATGTTTCTACTGACTGTTAGGGAACTTTAGGACATTTCGTCACGTTATAGTGGACACGCTTTGTGACTTTGGAATTGTTTACCAAATGCGCTAACCAAAGTAGCTAATAGGACATAAATAACAGACATTTTCGAACAAATAAAGCATTTATTGTGGACCTGGGATTCCTAGGACTGCATTCTGATGAAGTTCATCAAAGGTAAGGAAACATTTATCATGTATTTTCTGGTTTCTGTTGACTCCAACATGGCGGCTAATTTGGCTTCTGTTCTGAGAGCCGTCTCAGATTATTGCATGTGTTGCTTTTTCCGTAAACTTTTTTTGAAATCTGACACAGCGGTTACATTAAGGAGAGGTATATCTATAATTCCATATGTATAATTTATATTACCATCTACATTTACGATGTGGCTATGCAAAATCACTTGATGTTTTTGGAACTAGTGAATCTAATAAACCAATGTAAACTCAGATGTATTTATATAAATATGAACTTTATCAAACAAAACATGCATGTATTGTGTAACATGAAGTCCTATGAGTGTCATCTGATGAAGATAATTCAAGGTTAGTGATTAATTTTATCTTTATTTCTGCTTTTTGGAAAATGGCTGTGCTTATTGTGGTTTTGGTGGAGACCTAACATAATCGTTTGTAGTGCTTTCGCTGAAAAGCCTATTTGAAATCGGACACTTTGGTGGGATTAATAACAGGATTTCCTTTAAAATGATATAAAACACATGTATGTTTTAGGAATTGTAATTATGAGATTTCTGTGGTCTGAATTTGGCGCCCTCTATTTTCACTGGTAGTTGTCATATCGATCCCGGTATTGGGATTGCAGCCATAACAAGATATGGGGCTTTGGTGACAAAACGGATGGCACTGTGATAGACTGCATCCAATTTGCTGAGTAGAGTGTTGGGGGCTATTTTGTAAATGACATCGCCGAAGTCACCCATAGTTATGTTAGTGACAGCTGTGTCCCTCTACCATCTTCTTGACAGTGGGTAAGATTATTGATAATTACTCTAATATTAGCGAGATTAGGCTAGGCCATGCTGGCGAGATTAGGCTAGGCCATGCTGGCGAGATTAGGCTAGGTTATGCTGGCGAGATTAGGCTAGGCCATGTTAGCAAGATTAGGCTAGGATATTAGGCTAGGCCATATTGGCGAGATTAGGCTAGGCCATTCTGGCGAGATTAGGCTAGGCCATTCTGGCGAGATTAGGCTAGGCCATTCTGGCGAGATTAGGCTAGGCCATTCTGGCAAGATTAGGCCATTCTGGCGAGATTAGGCCATTCTGGCGAGATTAGGCTATTCTGGCGAGATTAGGCGAGGCTATTCTGGCGAGATTAGGAGAGGCTATTCTGGCGAGATTAGGCTAGGCTATTCTGGCGAGATTAGGCTATTCTGGCGAGATTAGGCTAGGCCATGCTGGTGAGATTAGGCTAGGCCATGCTGGTGAGATTAGGCTAGGCCATGCTGGTGAGATTAGGCTAGGCCATGCTGGTGAGATTAGGCTAGGCCATGCTGGTGAGATTAGGCTAGGCCATGCTGGTGAGATTAGGCTAGGCCATGTTAGTGAGATTAAACTAGGCCATGTTAGTGAGATTAAACTAGGCCATGTTAGTGAGAGCTGTGTACCTCTACAATCATCTTGACGGTGGGCAGGGTGGTGGCCAGGTTCTGAGGATGAGGGGGTCTGACGGTGACAGGAACACAGCCAGCGTACAGACACCCATAGAACGTAGCGATCAGGTCAATACCTAGAGAGAGACAAGGGCAAAGAGACCATTAGAGACCATTAAACCCAGTTCAAATCAAGACAAGACGTGCAGTTGAGACCGTTTCCACAGTAAGGGTGCCTCTTTACATTAACATGAGGAAACTTTGACAAAAGTTGCCACTTGTTGTAACAAACAAGTGGAAACTTTGACAAAAGTTGCCACTTGTTGTAACAAACAAGTGTCATGACATGCACCAGAAACAGGGTACAGTTGTTGTCTTGTTAGAAAGGTCAGCATGCCAGGCTAGCAACACTACATGGCCAAAACTATGTGGACATACTTGTCCAACATCTCATTCCACAATCATGGGCATTAATATGGAGTCGGTCCCCCCTTTGCTGCTACAGCCTCAACTCTTCTGGGAAAGCTTTCCACTAGATGTTGGAACATTGCTTGAGGTTGGGTGATTAGGCCAGGCTCACAGTTGGCATTCCAATTGTGACGACCCTCCCACTCTGTCTGCCGTATTCTCTCTTTGTTCTTGTCTCCTTATTAGGATGCAGGTGGGCGGAGTTGGGAGGGTCGTCAGCTACATGGGAAACACCTGGGCCCGGTGTGTCCCAGGATAAATACACCACTTCCCCATTCATGGAGGAGACTCTCTCCATGCAGACACCTTTACAGATTTTGTTGCGCATCTTGGTGGCTTTTGGTTGTTTGCTTTGGCACCTTTCAACACCCTGCATTACCACATTCATGCATGCAAAACACTCACTTACACTACTGATTATACACACCATTGTATATTGTACTTAGTTTACTTTATTTAATGAATATATGTTTTGTTACGGGCTTTGAGCCGGTTTGTGACAAGTGGGCGCTCATCCGGGATCTTTGAACGTTTTGGTTTGGGAGAACGTGGAGGTACGTGTTTGGTTTGCATATTGTGTTTGAGTTTGATAGGCCCAGTATTGGTTGCCTTTGTTGTTTGATTTGTGTGCTGCGTTGGAGAGAGTATAATGGTTAGTTTCCAGGCCCTGCCCAGCCTGGAAACTCTTGTTCTACTTGCTGTTGGGACATTGGTCTGAGGATGTGAGTAAATCGGCTGTGTACCTCAGTGGGAGATTTGGGTAGGGTAGTGGAACTTGCTACCCGGAGCTATAGCCTTTTCCCCTGATAGGCTTAGCGACTTGTTTCATTTTTGAAATATGTTGGGCATGGATAAATGTTTGTTATTTTTGTGTGGTGTCTGTGGACTGAGAAGTTGTCTCGGGGGCACATCCGTGGCTTGGTGGAATTTGCCAGCATGCTGGGGGAGTTGTAAATACCCACCGCAAATCCGCACAAAGACTAGGGTTGAGTTATTGTAGGTTTTGGGGATGCTCCGTATCTCATCTCTCTTTTGTGGTGCTCAGGGTGATTGTCATTTCTCTGGTTGTGGTCTGATGTGCTCAGCAGAGGGGTTGAGCAAGATTATTTACTTATGACTATGGTTTCTTATGTAGACGAGTTCATTCGCTTTCCATCAGAGGAACTGTTAGAATTATGTACTAAAGAACAGCTGTTGAAGATCGCTGAACACTACAAGGTTGAATGATTGAAATTAGTGAAATTCTGTTACGTTGGTAAGTGACTATGAATCGTTGGGAAGTGACTATGAATCGTTGGGAAGTGACTATGAATCGTTGGGAAATGACTATGAATCGTTGGCAGTCGTTGTAAAAATTAAGAAGGACCCTGATGTTCTTTTCGTTGGAGTTTGTAGCTGATGCGGTCTTTTGTGCCCTGACCCTGAATGTTTACGTGACTGACCATTGTTTGGGGTTGTCATGTTCTAACTTTCCTGTCTGTTCCCTCCTGATCTTGTGTTCTTCTTTCCTCTTAAACGTTGCTTCCTGTGCGCAAAGGTTGCTGAGGTCTGGGGAGGAGGAGGTTGGCTGGGGCAATTGGAAGTGTGAGCACATAACCCCCTCATATATTTGGGACGCAAAGGCTGTGTCAATTTGGGACGCAGAGGCTGTGTCAATTTGGGGACGCAGAGGTCGGTATGTTGTTCCGGGGTCCTTGTTGGTCCCCGGTTTTATGGGGGGGGCTACATGGGAAACACCTGGGCCCGGTGTGTCCCAGGATAAATACACCACTTGGTGGCTTTTGGTTGTTTGCTTTGGCACCTTTCAACACCCTGCATTATCACATTCATGCATGCAAAACACTCACTTACACTACTGATTACACACACCATTGTATATTGTACTTAGTTTACTTTATTTAATACATATATGTTTTGTTACTCCTTATCTCCACGTGGTCTCCCTTTTGTTATGGGCTTTGAGCCGGTTCGTGACACAATTCATCCCAAAGGTGTTCGATGGGGTTGAGGTCGGGGTTGAGGTCAGTCTTGTGCTGACATTGCTTCCAGAATCAGTTTGGAACTCGGTAGTGAGTGTTTGTCCAGGCGGCTCGCTCGCTGCTCGTGTGTGTCTCTGCTTGTCTCCCTTTGGTAGCTGCTTGTCTAACTAGCTCCCTGCTTCTCTAGCTAGCTAGCTGCTTGTCTAGGTAGCTCTCTGCTTGTCTAGGTAGCTCTCTGCTTGTCTAGGTAGCTCTCTGCTCGTCTAAACACGGAATGTTAGCGCACTGGTCTCTGATTGGCTAAATAGATTATCGCAAGACTTAAGCTAAATGTAATATGTTGAATCTTGGAAACTCCAACAGACAACATGAGAAGTTCTAAAACGTCATGAGATTGACTGTTCAAATACTCCTTAAGACCGTTGAGTCATGATACATCTTATGTATCTGCACTGGGCTTTAAAGCCCAGTAGAGAACACCAGAGACCAGTAGAGCCCAGTAGAGAACACCAGAGCCCAGTAGAGAACACCAGAGCCCAGTAGAGAACACCAGAGCCCAGTAGAGAACACCAGAGCCCAGTAGAGAACACCAGAGCCCAGTAGAGAACACCAGAGCCCAGTAGAGAACACCAGAGCCCAGTAGAGCCCAGTAGAGAACACCAGAGCCCAGTAGAGAACACCAGAGCCCAGTAGAGAACACCAGAGACCAGTAGAGAACACCAGAGACCAGTAGAGCCCAGTAGAGAACACCAGAGACCAGTAGAGCCCAGTAGAGAACACCAGAGACCAGTAGAGAACACCAGAGACCAGTAGAGAACACCAGAGACCAGTAGAGAACACCAGAGCCCAGTAGAGAACACCAGAGCCCAGTAGAGAACACCAGAGCCCAGTAGAGAACACCAGAGACCAGTAGAGAACACCAGAGACCAGTAGAGCCCAGTAGAGAACACCAGAGACCAGTAGAGCCCAGTAGAGAACACCAGAGCCCAGTAGAGAACACCAGAGCCCAGTAGAGAACACCAGAGCCCAGTAGAGAACACCAGAGCCCAGTAGAGAACACCATTGCCCAGTAGAGAACACCAGAGCCCAGTAGAGAACACCAGAGCCCAGTAGAGAACACCAGAGCCCAGTAGAGAACACCAGAGCCCAGTAGAGAACACCAGAGCCCAGTAGAGGACACCAGAGACCAGTAGAGGACACCAGAGACCAGTAGAGAACACCAGAGACCAGTAGAGAACACCAGAGAACACCAGAGCCCAGTAGAGAACACCAGAGCCCAGTAGAGAACACCAGAGACCAGTAGAGAACACCAGAGACCAGTAGAGAACACCAGAGACCAGTAGAGCCCAGTAGAGAACACCAGAGACCAGTAGAGCCCAGTAGAGAACACCAGAGAATACCAGAGCCCAGTAGAGAACACCAGAGCCCAGTAGAGAACACCAGAGCCCAGTAGAGAACACCAGAGCCCAGTAGAGAACACCAGAGACCAGTAGAGAACACCAGAGACCAGTAGAGAACACCAGAGACCAGTAGAGCCCAGTAAAGAAGATTAGACCCAAATAAGAATGCTGTGCATTGACTATAGCTCAGCATTCAACGCCATAGTACCCTCCAAGCTCATCATTAGGCTCGAGGCCCTGGGTCTGAACCCCGCCCTGTGCAACTGTGTCCTGGACTGGATCCTGGACTTCCTGATGGGCCACCCCCAAGTGGTGAAGGTAGGAAACACCTCAGCACACTGCTGATCCTCAACAGTGTGCTCAGCCTCCTCCTGTACTCCCTGTTCACCCATGAATGCATGGCCACGCATGCCTCCAACTCAATCATCAAGTTTGCAGACGACACTACAGTAGTAGGCCTGATTACAACAATGACAAGACAGCCTATTGGGAGGTGGTGAGGGCCTCGGGAGTGTGGTGGCAGGAAAACAACCTCTCATTCAACGTCAACAAAAGGAGCCGATTGTGGACTTCAGAAAACAGCAGAGGGAGCACCCCCCTATCCACATCGACGGGACCGCAGTGGAGCAGGTGGAAAGCGTCAAGTTCCTTGGTGTACACATCACTGACAAACTGAAATGGTCCAGCCACACAGACAGTGTGGTGAAGAAGGCGCAACAGCGCCTCTTCAACCTTAGGAGGCTTAAGCAATTTGTCTTGACACCAAAAACCCTCAAACTTTTACAGATGCACCATTGAGAGCATCCTGTCAGGATGTATCACCGCCTGGTATGGCAATTGCACAGCTCGCAACCGCAGGGCTCTCCAGAGGGTGGTACTGTCTTCCCAACGCATCACCGGAGGAAAACTACCTGCCCTCCAGGACACCTTCATCACCCGATGTCACAGGAAGGCCAAAAAGATAATCAAGGACATCAACCACCCAAGCCACTGCCTGTTCACTCTGCTATCATCCAGAAGGTGAGGTCAGTACAGGCGCATCAAAGCTGGATGGAGAGACTGAAAAACAGCTTTGATCTCAAGGCCATCAGACTGTTAAATAGCCATCACTAGCACATTAGATGCTGCTGCCCTATATACATAGACTTGAAATCATTGGCCACTTTAATAATGTTCACATATTTTGCATTACTAATCTCAAATACTGTATTGTATTCTCTTTTAGTCTATGCCGCTCCGACATTGCTCGTCCAAATATTTACATATTCTTAATTCTATTTCTTTACTTTGGATTTGTGTGTATTGTTTTGAATTTGTTAGATATTACTTGTTAGATACTACTGCACTGTCGGAGCTAGAAACACAAGCATTTCGCTACACCCGCAATAACATCTGCTTAAAAAATGTATGTGACCAATGGAAATTGATTTGATTTAGAGACCATCAGATATCAACAGAGAACAAGTAGCATGTCTGGAGAGCTATAATCAGAGGGTCAGGGGTTAGAAGTTAGTGTAATTACCTGGAGGGTAAACCAGTGCTACGTGATCTCCGGGGTTGAGGCGTCCCTTCTCTATCAGTGCCATGGCAACACGCTCCGCCCGCTTTTGCAGCTGCAGACAGGAAGCAGTGCTGGACACTGTGCCCTGGACAACAACATCAGGGTACCACTGTTAAACAAATATTTACAAATCACCCTACACACTCAATACAGTACAAAACAACCAGAGCAGACATTGGCAGTCTGCCTATGGTAAGAGTTGGACACTGTCAGAGCAGACATTGACAGTCTGCCTGTGGTAAGAGTTGGACACTGTCAGAGCAGACATTGACAGTCTGCCTGTGGTAAGAGTTGGACACTGTCAGAGCAGACATTGACAGTCTGCCTGTGGTAAGAGTTGGACACAGTCAGAGCAGACATTGACAGTCTGCCTGTGGTAAGAGTTGGACACTGTCAGAGCAGACATTGACAGTCTGCCTGTGGTAAGAGTTGGACACTGTCAGAGCAGACATTGACAGTCTGCCTGTGGTAAGAGTTGGACACTGTCAGAGCAGACATTGACAGTCTGCCTATGGTAAGAGTTGGACACTGTCAGAGCAGACATTGACAGTTTGCCTATGGTAAATGCTGGGTGTGTCAGAGCAGACATTGACAGTTTGCCTATGGTAAGTGTTGGCTGTGTCAGAGCAGACATTGACAGCATGCCTATGGTAAGTGTTGGCTGTGTCAGAGCAGACATTGACAGTTTGCCTATGGTAAGTGTTGGCTGTGTCAGAGCAAACATTGACAGCTTGCCTATGGTAAGAGTTGGCTGTGTCAGAGCAGACCTTGACAGCTTGCCTATGGTAAGAATTGGACACTGTCAGAGCAGAGATTGACAGCTTGCCTATGGTAAGTGTTGGCTGTGTCAGAGCAGACATTGACAGTCTGCCTATGGTAAGTGTTGGACACTGTCAGAGCAGACATTGACAGCTTGCCTATGGTAAGTGTTGGACACTGTCAGAGCAGAAATTGACAGCATGCCTATGGTAAGTGTTGGCTATGTCAGAGCAGACATTGACAGTTTGCCTATGGTAAGTGTTGGCTGTGTCAGAGCAGACATTGACAGCTTGCCTACGGTAAGAGTTGGCTGTGTCAGAGCAGACATTGACAGCTTGCCTATGGTAAGTGTTGGCTGTGTCAGAGAAGACATTGACAGCTTGCCTACGGTAAGAGTTGGCTGTGTCAGAGCAGACATTGACAGCTTGCCTATGGTAAGAGTTGGACACTGTCAGAGCAGAGATTGACAGCTTGCCTATGGTAAGTGTTGGCAGCTATCAGAGCAGACATTGACAGTTTGCCTATGGTAAGTGTTGGCAGCTGTCAGAGCAGACATCGACAGTTTGCCTATGGTAAGTGTTGGCTGTGTCAGAGCAGACATTGACAGATTGCCTATGGTAAGTGCTGGCTGTGTCAGAGCAGACATTGACAGCATGCCTATGGTAAGTGTTGGCTGTGTCAGAGCAGACATTGACAGTTTGCCTATGGTAAGTGTTGGCTGTGTCAGAGCAGACATTGACAGCATGCCTATGGTAAGTGTTGGCTGTGTCAGAGCAGACATTGACAATTTGCCTATGGTAAGTGTTGGCTGTGTCAGAGCATACATTGACAGCTTGCCTATGGTAAGTGTTGGCAGCTGTCAGAGCAGAGATTGACAGCTTGCCTATGGTAAATGTTGGCTGTGTCAGAGCAGACATTGACAGCATGCCTATGGTAAGTGTTGGACACTGTCAGAGCAGACATTGACAGCATGCCTATGGTAAGTGTTGGCAGCTGTCAGAGCAGACATTGACAGCATGCCTATGGTAAGTGTTGGCAGCTGTCAGAGCAGACATTGACAGCATGCCTATGGTAAGTATTGGACACTGTCAGAGCAGACATTGACAGTTTGCCTACGGTAAGAGTTGGACACTGTCAGAGCAGACATTGACAGCATGTCTATGGTAAGTGTTGGACACTGTCAGAGCAGACATTGACAGCATGCCTATGGTAAGTGTTGGCAGCTGTCAGAGCAGACATTGACAGCATGCCTATGGTAAGTGTTGGCTGTGTCAGAGCAGACATTGACAGTTTGCCTATGGTAAGTGTTGGACACTGTCAGAGCAGACATTGACAGCTTGCCTATGTTAAGTGTTGGCATCTGTCAGAGAAGAGACAAAGCAGGTACCTTGGCGTTGAGCACCAGGAACAGGGGATGGTCAGGTGTGGCCTGGGCTCTCCACTGGAGAACATCCTGCATGTACAGGAACTATTGGAGACAACCAGGAGATACTCAGTATACAGACAGACAGACAGAACCAGGAGACCCTCAGAATACACACAGAACAGCAGTTACCTGTGTGCCCAGGTGATAGGTGAAGAGGAATGGTCTGTACCTTACATGTCTCTGTGTGTCCAGGTGAAAGGTGATAGGTGAGGAGGCATGATCTGTACCTTACGTGCCTGGTCATTGTCCTCTAGTTGAGCCACGTCTCTCCCACAGGCCTGAGCAATCCTCTTCCCTGCTACCAGGTTCCCCACGATCATAGAGGCAGGACCCACCTCTGTCCAACACACATCACCACCACCACAATCATCATCACAATCATCATCCTCACCACCACCACCGTCCATCAACCTCAGAATGTTGATATTGGTTTCCTCCTGAATTGAGTAACAATAGGTTCTGAACAGTAGATAGTTTTACCAGTATATAGTTCTACAGTAGGTTCTGAACAGTCTAGTAGTTCTAACAGTAGGTTCTGAACAGTATATACAGTTGAAGTCAGAAGTTTCCATACACCTTAGCCAAATACATTTAAACTCAGTTTCACAATTCCTGACATTTAATCCTAGTAAAAATGATGTCTTAGGTCAGTTAGGATCACCACTTTATTTTAAGAATGTGAAATGTCAGAATAATTGTAGTGATTTATTTCAGCTTTTTTTTTTATCACATTCCCAGTGGGTCAGAAGTTTACATATACTCAATTAGTATTTGGTAGCATTGCCTTTAAATTGTTTAACTTGGGTCAAACGTTCCGGGTACCCTTCCACAAGCTTCCAACAATAAGTTGGGTGAATTTTGGCCCATTCCTCCTGACAGAGCAGGTGTAACTGAGACAGGTCTGTAGGCCTCCTTGCTCGCACATGCTTTTTCAGTTGTGCCCACACATTTTCTATAGGATTGAGGTCAGGGCTTTGTGATGGCCACTCCAATACCAAGACTTTGTTGTCCTTGCCATTTTGCCACAACTTTGGAAGCATCCTTGGGGTCATGACATGGCTTTAACAGCTCAGCATTTAACACCATAGTACCCTCCAAACTCGTCATTAAGCTTGAGACCCTGGGTCTCGACCCCGCCCTGTGCAACTGGGACCTGGACTTTGACGGCCCGCCCCCAGGTGGTGAGGGTAGGAAACAACATCTTCACTCCGCTGATCCTCAACACTGGGGCCCCACAAGGGTGCATTCTCAGCCGTCTCCTGTACTCCCTGTTCAACCATGACTGCGTGGCCATGCACGCCTCCAACTCAATCATTAAGTTTGCAGACGACACTACCAACAACGACGAGACGGCCTACAGGGAGGAGGTGAAGGCCCTCGGAGTGTGGTGTCAGGAAAATAAGTGAAATAATCTGTCTGTAAAGAATGGTTGGAAAAATTTGCTGTGTCATGAACAAAGTAGATGTCCTAACCGACTTGCCAAAACTATAGTTTGTTAACAAGAAATGTGTGAGGTAGTTGAAAAATGAGTTTTAATGACTCCAACCTAAGTGTATGTAAACTTCCGACTTCAACTGTAGTTCTAACAGTAGGTTCTGAACAGTATATAGTTCTAACAGTAGGTCCTGAACAGTAGGCTTGTAGAACATTCGGGCACAACCAGTGACACATTTTGGAGCCTTGAATGAAAAGTTCCATCCTACCTGGTTGTTTCTGCCGTGGTTTGGGCAGGTTGGTAACACAGCTGTGAGGACACATGAGGACGTTGCAGGGGTGGAGAGCTCCTTCCAGAAACCTCTGTTTGGTCTCTGCGATATGGATCCCCCCCAGCGGAGCCTTGGGCATTGTGTTGGCAGGGACCAGAGCTAGGCAGTACACCCCCACTTGGTGAATACTGTCTATAGCCTGTAGAAAATACAATAGACATGCTTACAGGGACCACCTGGTGAATACTGTCTATAGCCTGTAGAAAATACAGCCTGACAGACAGGAGGGGTTACTAGATGTGTGTTCCACTATATTGATTTGACTCAGAACATCATGCAGCTTTAAATGGACTTGAAGAGGTGTTGTATACATGATGTATATACACTGTGTTGTACCTGTAGAACGCGGCTCATCCACTGGAAGCTGCCCTCCTCTGAAGCATCTGGTCTCTGTTCTGCCACCACTACAATACGCTCATCATGGAGAACCGAGACGGAGAACACTGCTATCCTAGAACACAACAGAGACCACTGCTATCCTAGAACAACAACACTGCTATCCTAGATCACAACAACACTGCTATCCTAGATCACAACAACACTGCTATCTTAGAACACAACAACACTGCTATCCTAGAACACAACAACACTGCTATCCTAGAACACCACCACTGCTATCCTAGAACAACAACAACACTGCTATCCTACAACAACAACAACACTGCTATCCTACAACAACAACACTGCTATCCTATAACACAACACCACCACTGATATCCAACAACAACACTGATATCCAACAACACTGCTATCCTACAACACCCACAACACTGCTATCCTAGAAAACCAACAACACTGCAATCCTAGAACACCACAACAACAATACTAGAACACCACAACAACAATCCTAGAACACCACGACAACACTGCTATCCTAGAACACCACAACAACACTGCTATCCTAGAACACCAACAACACTGCTATCCTAGAACACAACAACAACAACACTGCTATCCTAGAACACCACAACACTGCAATCCTAGAACACCACAACAGCACTGCTATCCTAGAACACCACAACACTGCTATCCTAGAACACCACAACACTGCTATCCTAGAACACAACAACAACACTGCTATCCTAGAACACCACCACAACAACACTGCTATCCTAGAACACCACAACAACAACACTGCTATCCTAGAACACCACAACACTGCTATCCTAGAACACCACAACACTGCTATCCTAGAACACAACAACAACACTGCTATCCTAGAACACCACCACAACAACACTGCTATCCTAGAACACCACAACAACAACACTGCTATCCTAGAACACCACAACAACACTGCTATCCTAGAACACCACAACAACACTGCTATCCTAGAACACAACAACAACACTGCAATCCTAGAACACCACAACAACACTGCTATCCTAGAACACCACAACAACACTGCTATCCTAGAACACAACAACACTGCAATCCTAGAACACCACAACACTGCAATCCTAGAACACCACAACACTGCAATCCTAGAACACCACAACACTGCAATCCTAGAACACAACACTGCTATCCTAGAACACAACACTGCGATCCTAGAACACCACAACAACACTGTTATCCTAGAACACCACAACAATAACACTGCTATCCTAGAACACCACAACAATAACACTGCTATCCTAGAACACCACAACAATAACACTGCTATCCTAAAACACCACAACAATAACACTGCTATCCTAGAACACCACAACAATAACACTGCTATCCTAGAACACCACAACAATAACACTGCTATCCTAGAACACCACAACAATAACACTGCTATCCTAGAACCCCACAACAACACTGCTATCCTAGAACACCACAACACTGCTATCATAGAACAACACCACTGCTATCCTAGAACAACACCACCGCTATCCTAGAAAAACAACACTGCTATCCTAGAACACCAACAACACTGCTATCCTACAACAACACTGCAATCCTAGAACACCACAACAACAACACTGCAATCCTAGAACACCACAACAACAACAACACTGCTATCCTAGAACACCACAACAACAACAACACTGCTATCCTAGAACACCACAACACCACTGCTATCCTAGAACACCACAACACTGCTATCCTAGAACACCACAATACTGCTATCCTAGAACACCACAACACTGCTATCTTAGAACACCACAACACTGCTATCCTAGAACACCACAACACTGCTATCCTAGAACACCACAACACTGATATCCTAGAACACCACAACAATGCTATCCTAGAACACAACAACACAACAGAGAACACTGCTATCCTAGAACACCACAACAGTGTTATCCTAGAACACAACACTGCTATCCTAGAACACAACAACACTGCTATCCTAAAACACAGAACCTCCCTCCTCACCTCCCCCTGTAGACAAACTTCATGGGCTCCACTGCCAGCGCCGTGGCAACCACATCATCAGCGTTGTGTCTCCGCCCACACACCGTCATCAGCCCGTCCATTCTACCCACGATAAACACTAGGTTGTCCTGGAGACCACACACACAGGGTGGTTAGTCACTGCCCAACACATCTTGTCAAATAAAATAAAATATGTATTTATCACATGCTTGGTAACAGGTGTCGACTAACAGTGAAATGGATGGTCAGGTCCAGCAGTATGTCAAGTAAAATAAAATGTTATTTGTCACATGCTTAGTAAACAGAGTAACAGTGAAATGATTATCTACTGAATTCAGCTACATTTAGCAGACATCATGCTAACAGATACACTACCGGTAAAACGTAACTATATTTGAGATTCTTCAAAGTAGCCACCCTTTGCCTTGATGACAGCTGCATCAGATGACCTGGTCTCCACAATCCCCCAACCAAATTGAGATGGTTTGGGATGAGTCGGACCGCAGAATGAAGGAAAAGCAGCCAACAAGTGCGCAGCATAGGTTGAAAAATCATTCCAGGTGAAGCTGGTTGAGAGAAAGCCAAGAGTGTGCAAAGCTGTCATCAAGGCAAAGAGTGGCTATTTGAAGAATCTCAAATATAAAATATATTTTGATTTGTTTAACAGTTTTTTGGTTACTACATGATTCCATATATGTTATAGTTTATGTCTACAATGTAGAAAATAGTAAAAATAAAGAAAAACTCTTGAATGAGTAGGTGTTCGAAAACTTTTGACCGATAGTGTACATTTAGCAGACATGCTAGCAGACACATCACGCTAGCCGACACATTTAGCAGACATCATGCTGGCAAAAGCATTTAGCAGACATCATGCTGGCAAAAGCATTTAGCAGACATCATGCTGGCAGACACATTTAGCAGACATCATGCTAGCAAACACATTTAGCAGACATCATGCTAGCAGACGCATTTAGCAGACATCATGCTAGCAGACATCATGCCGGCAGACATCATGCCGGCAGACACATTTAGCAGACACATTTAGCAGACGTCATGCTAGCAGACATGCTAGCAGACATCATGATAGCATACATCATGATAGCTGATATCATGATAGCAGACACATTTAGCAGACATCATGCTGGCAGACATCATGCTGGCAGACATCATGCTAGCAGACGTCATGCTAGCAGACGTCATGCTAGCAGACGTCATGCTAGCAGACGTCATGCTAGCAGACATCATGCTAGCAGACACATTTAGAAGACACCATGCTAGCAGACACATTTAGCAGACATCATGCTAGCAGACACATTTAGCAGACATCATGCTAGCAGACATCATGCTAGCAGACACCATGCTAGCAGACACCATGCTAGCAGACACATTTAGAAGACACCATACTAGCAGACACATTTAGCAGACATCATGCTAGCAGACATCATGCTAGCAGACACATTTAGCAGACATCATGCTAGCAGACATCATGCTAGCAGACACCATGCTAGCAGACACCATGCTAGCAGACACCATGCTAGCAGACACCATGCTAGCAGACACATTTAGAAGACACATTTAGCAGACATCATGCTAGCAGACATCATGCTAGCAGACATCATGCAGCAGACATCATGCTAGCAGACATCATGCTAGCAGACATCATGCTAGCAGACATCATGCTAGCAGACACATTTAGAAGACACCATGCTAGCAGACACATTTAGCAGACATCATGCTAGCAGACATCAAGCTAGCAGACACATTTAGCAGACACCATGCTAGCAGACATCATGCTAGCAGACACATTTAGCAGACATTTAGCAGACATTTAGCAGACATTTAGCAGACATCATGCTAGCAGACATCATGCTAGCAGACATCATGCTAGCAGACATCATGCCAGCAGACACCATGCTAGCAGACACCATGCTAGCAGACACCATGCTAGCAGACACATTTAGCAGACATCATGCTAGCAGACATCATGCTAGCAGACACATTTAGCAGACACCATGCTAGCAGACACATTTAGCAGACATCATGCTAGCAGACATCATGCTAGCAGACATCATGCTAGCAGACATCATGCTAGCAGACACCATGCTAGCAGACACCATGCTAGCAGACACATTTAGCAGATATCATGCTAGCAGGTGCATTTAGCAGACATCACGCATGCAGACATCATGCTAGCAGACACATTTAGCAGACATCATGCTAGCAGACATTATGCTAGCAGACATTATGCTAGCAGACATTATGCTAGGCGACACATTTAGCAGACATCATGCTAGCAGACACATTTAGCAGACATCAAGCTAGCAGACATCATGCTAGCAGACACATTTAGCAGACATAATGCTAGCAGACACCATGCTAGCAGACACCATGCTAGCAGACACATTTAGCAGATATCATGCTAGCAGGTGCATTTAGCAGACATCACGCATGCAGACATCATGCTAGCAGACACATTTAGCAGACATCATGCTAGCAGACATCATGCTAGCAGACATCATGCTAGCAGACATTATGCTAGCAGACATTATGCTAGCAGACATTATGCTAGCCGACACATTTAGCAGACATCATGCTAGCAGACACCATGCTAGCAGAGATCATGCTATCAGACACATTTAGCAGACATTTAGCAGACATCATACTAGCAGACATCATGCTAGCAGACACATTTAGCAGACATTTAGCAGACATCATGCTAGCAGACATCATGCCAGCAGACACCATGCTAGCAGACACATTTAGCAGACATCATGCTAGCAGACATCATGCTAGCAGACATCATGCTAGCAGACATCATGCTAGCTAGCAGACACATTTAGCAGACATCATGCTAGCAGACACATTTAGCAGACATCATGCTAGCAGACACAATTAGCAGACATCATGCTAGCAGACACCATGCTAGCAGACATATTTAGCAGATATCATGCTAGCAGGTGCATTTAGCAGACATCACGCATGCAGACATCATGCTAGCAGACACATTTTAGCAGACATCATGCTAGCAGACATCATGCTAGCAGACATTATGCTAGCAGACATTATGCTAGCAGACATTATGCTAGCAGACACATTTAGAAGACACATTTAGCAAACATCATGCTAGCAGACACATTTAGCAGACACCATGCTAGCAGACACATTTAGCAGACACCATGCTAGCAGACACATTTAGCAGACATCATGCTAGCAGCTGGGAATGTGAGGATCCTAGAAATGGATAACAGTGAACTCACAGGTCCTACAAAGCCCAGTAGTGACGTCCTGGTGAAGGGTCTGCCACTGATGGGACCTCCTGACGCTCTTACTGGGATGGTCTGGAACAGGCAACAGGACTATACACACACCACTAGACACACACCACATAGCTCCTAATGCTGTTACCGAGATGGTCTGGAACAGGCAACATGACTGTACACACAACTCAGTATTCATTTATGTAGTTATTGCCTTTAATTAACCAGGAAAGTTATTGAGAACACACTCTTTTGCAGTAACAATATGACATCATTATGAGTGTTCAAGTCACAGTACAAACCTGGAATGTGTTCTTGGTCATGCCCGGGAGGCCGTAGTATGCCACGCCGGTGCTCCCAGAACTCACACAGATCTCCCCCACCTCATCTGTCTGGCAGAGATACGGAGTTCCCTCCACACGTACCACACACACCAGCGCTGTGGACACACACGTCATAACATCACACACACTGACTGGATATCAATAAACAAAGCATTGTAATCAATAGGACAACGTGTTTCTCCTAACTGCCCCTGTTACAGGCTAAGTTATTTAGGTGTTCCCCTCGTTACAGGCTAAGTTGTGTAGGTTTTTCCCTCGTTCCAGGGTATTCATCAGGTGTTCCCCTCGTTACAGGCTAAGTTTTGTAGGGTTTTTCCCTCGTTCCAGGCTAAGTTGTTTAGTGTTTTTCCCTCGTTCCATGCTGTTCATTAGGTGTTTCCCTTGTTCCAAGCTGTTCATTAGGTGTTTCCCTCGTTCCAAGCTGTTCATTAGGTGTTTCCCTCGTTCTATGCTGTTCATTAGGTGTTTCCCTCGTTCCATGCTGTTCATTAGGTGTTTCCCTCGTTCCAGGCTGTTCATTAGGTGTTTCCCTTGTTCCAAGCTGTTCATTAGGTGTTTCCCTCGTTCCATGCTGTTCATTAGGTGTTTCCCTCGTTCCAGGCTGTTCATTAGGTGTTTCCCTCGTTCCAGGCTGTTCATCAGGTGTTTCCCTCGTTCCATGCTAAGTTGTTTAGTGTTTTTCCCTCGTTCCAGGCTGTTCATTAGGTGTTTCCCTTGTTCCAGACTGTTCATTAAGTGTTTCCCTCGTTCCATGCTGTTCATAAGGTGTTTCCCTCATTCCATGCTGTTCATTAGGTGTTTCCCTCGTTCCAGGCTGTTCATTAGGTGTTTCCCTCGTTCCAGGCTGTTCATCAGGTTTTCCCTCGTTCCAGGCTGTTCATTAGGTGTTTCCCTCGTTCCATGCTAAGTTGTTTAGTGTTTTTCCCTCGTTCCAGGCTGTTCATTAGGTGTTTCCCTCGTTCCATGCTGTTCATTAGGTTTTTCCCTCGTTCCAGGCTGTTCATTAGGTGTTTCCCTCGTTCCATGCTAAGTTGTTTAGTGTTTTTCCCTCGTTCCAGGCTGTTCATTAGGTGTTTCCCTCGTTCCAGGCTGTTCATTAGGTGTTTCCCTCGTTCCATGCTAAGTTGTTTAATGTTTTTCCCTCGTTCCAGGCTGTTCATTAGGTGTTTCTCTCGTTCCATGATGTTCCCGTGCTTCTTCACCTGCATTGCTTGCTGTTTGGGGTTTTAGGCTGGGTTTCTGTACAGCACTTTGAGATATCAGCTGATGTACGAAGGGCTATATAAAATAAATTTGATTGATTGAATTTGATTCATTAGGTGTTTCCCTCGTTCCATGCTGTTCATTAGGTGTTTCCCTCGTTCCAGGCTATTCATTAGGTGTTTCCCTCATTCCAGGCTGTTCATCAGGTGTTTCCCTCGTTCCAGGCTGTTCATTAGGTGTTTCCCTCGTTCCAGGCTGTTCATTAGGGTTTTCCCTCGTTCCAGGCTGTTCATTAAGTGTTTCCCTTGTTCCAGGCTGTTCATTAAGTGTTTCCCTCGTTCCAGGCTGTTCATTAGGTGCTTCCCTCGTTCTATGCTGTTCATTAAGTGTTTCCCTCGTTCCAGGCTGTTCCTTAGGTGTTTCCCTCGTTCCATGCTGTTCATTAGGTGTTTCCCTCGTTCCAGGCTATTCATCAGGTGTTTCCCTCGTTCCAGGCTATTCATTAGGTGTTTCCCTCATTCCAGGCTGTTCATCAGGTGTTTCCCTCGTTCCAGGCTGTTCATTAGGTGTTTCCCTCGTTCCAGGCTGTTCATTAGGTTTTTCCCTCGTTCCAGGCTGTTCATTAAGTGTTTCCCTTGTTCCAGGCTGTTCATTAAGTGTTTCCCTCGTTCCAGGCTGTTCATTAGGTGTTTCCCTCGTTCTATGCTGTTCATTAGGTGTTTCCCCTCGTTCCAGGCTGTTCATCAGGTTTTTCACAATTTGTTGTACTTTTACCCTTTTTCCTCCCCAATTTTGTGATATCCAAATGGTAGTTACAGT
Source organism: Oncorhynchus mykiss (assembly GCF_057628025.1). NCBI lineage: Eukaryota > Metazoa > Chordata > Actinopteri > Salmoniformes > Salmonidae > Oncorhynchus > Oncorhynchus mykiss. Next base: position 58,725,124 of record NC_143043.1, read on the forward strand.
CTCGTCCAATCGCTGCAATTCCCCAGATGCCGAGGCTGTTTTTTAGATTTTTCCGTTGTTACAGGCTGTATAAAAAAAAAGATTTGTCCTTTGTTAAAGGCTTAGTTCTTTACGATTTTCCTTGTTTTTTTGCAATTTGTCCCAGTCATTAGCAGCAGAGAACTGGAAGGAAAGGCAGCCAAAGTAAGTGTTGGCTTTAGGGTTGACCAGTGAAATATATCTGCTGGAGTGCGTACTACGGGTGGGTGCTGCTATGGTGACCAGTGAGCTGAGATAAGGCGGGGCTTTACCGAGCAAATACTTATAGATGACCTGGAGCCAGTGGGTTTGGCGATGGATACGCAGTGAGGGCCAGCCAACGAGAGCATTCAGGTAGCAGTGGTGGGCAGTATATGGGGCTTTGGTGACAAAACGGATGACACTGCTATAGACGACTCAGTTTGCTGAGTAGAGTGTTCGGGGCTATTTTGTAAATTACATCGACGAAGTCAAGGATCGGTAGGATAGTCAGTTTTACAAGGGTACGTTTGGCGGCGTGAGTGAAGGATGCTTTGTGGCGAAACAGAAAGCCAATTCTAGATTTAATTTTGGATTGGAGTTGCTAAATGTGAGTCGAAGGAGAGTTTACAGTCTAACCAGGCACCTAGGTATTTGTAGTTGTCCACATATTCTAGGTCAGAACCATCCAGAGTACTGATGCTAGTCGGGCGGGATGGATATAGGTATGTAACAGTTTGGGTCTAGAGTGTCTCCCCCTTTGAAGAGGGTGCTTGCTTCGGGACAGAGACGTTAGCCAGGAGTAGCCACTCGGATAGCAGCTAGCTAGCTGTGATGATCCGGTATAAAAGGTTCAGAGCTTGAAGTAGGAATCCGGAGATGTTCTTTTGGTTTTCCCCCGTTACAGGCCGTTCTTTCGGTTTTCCTCCGTTACAGGCCGTTCTTTAGGTTTTACCTGCTGAACGGGCTGAACAGGCTTTACCTGCTGAACGGGCTTTACCTGCTGAACAGGGCTTACTGTAGATTCTATTTTGATTGTTCAGGTTCACCATCAGCAATAGTCCTTGCTAAACACAATCAGTGTATACAGTCATTTCGTAGATGCGAGGGTAAAGTTGATCATTTCATAATGACAGCAATCACTTTGCGAAGTTGGATTGTGTATGTGTGCCATTCAGAGTTCAATTGGAATCAGATGAAAGATTTAAGTGCCTTTGAACAGGGAATGGTAGTAGGTGCCAGGTGCACCGGTTTGAGTGTCAAGAACTGCAACGCTTCTGGGTTTTTCACATTCAACAGTTTCCTCTGTGTATCTAGAATGGTACACCACCCAAAGGACATCCAGCCAACTTGACAACTGTGGGAAGCATTGGAGTCAAGATGGGCCAGCATCCCTGTGGAACACCTTCAACACTGTGTAGAGTCCATGCACCGACGAATTGAGTCTGTTCTGAGGGCATATGGGGGGGGGGGGGGGGCAACTCAATATAAGGAAGGTGTTAATGTTATGTGCACTCAGTGTATTCGCTAATTTGTAAATTATAAATATTGATACATGACTAGCTCAAACAAGTCATCTGCATAAATGACAAGTTAATTAGTGATGGTGAATTCAATGTGGGGGGACAAAAACAGAACATAGGCTACATTGCCTCCTAATCTGATAGTGGGGTGGTAGATGTCTCCATTATGGCTCTAATCTGATAGTGGTAGATGTCTCCATTATGGCTCTAATCTGATAGTGGGGGGGTAGATGCCTGGTCTCCTTTATGGCTCAGATCAGGTGCCTACATAGTACACACCAGACATACATCACTCACCCACATGTCAGCTCAGAGAGGCCCGGCTCAGAGAGGCCCAGCGCATGAGCTCCATAAGCAGCAGATATTCATTTAGAATGGAAAATTAATGTGTTTACGCAACAAATGGTTGTGCATCGAATCAAATCAAACAATCGCAACAATTTGTTCTGTAATCAAACCAAATCATTTCAAACTAAAACGTATCTTTCCTGTATCCTATTGGAGCCCATGTTTCTAGATACATACCAGATGATCCTGAAAGGGAAAACCACAGGCCCTTGTTACAGGCTAAGTTTTGTCTTTTTTTTCTGGACATGATAATTAATTATGACTTCTGAGGACTTTTCTCTATGAGCAGCCATATAAATCTATAAAAACACTGTAGAATGTGTACTTGCTGGATGTACCGCCTGGTATGAGCTATAGAATGTGTACTAGCTGGATGTACCGCCTGGTATGAGCTGTAGAATGTGTACTAGCTGGATGTACCGCCTTGTATGAGCTGTAGAATGTGTACTAGCTGGACGTACCGCCCGGTATGAGCTGAAGAATGTGTACTAGCTGGACATACCGCCTGGCATGACCTGGCCCACGTCCTGCACTGTGAGGACAGAGAGCTTCTCCTCGGTGTCTACCCGGATCACACTGTGGCTCAGACCACTCATGGACAGAACTGCCTTCCCTGGTGGAGGGACGCCCGACTCCGGAGGTCTGAGGAACCAACATTTATATACAGTATGGTTATACAGGTAAACTAACAGAACTGCCTTCCCTGGTGGAGGGGATCCTGACTCTAGAGGGGAAACAGACACAGATGGTGCCTTCAGAAAGTATTCACACCACTTGACTTACTGCACATTTGGTTGTGTTACAGTCTGAATTCAAAATGGATTAAATTGTTTGTTTTTCTCACCCATCTACACACAATACCCCAGAATGACAAAGTGAAAACATGTTTTTTGCAAATTTATTGAAAATGAAATACAGAAATATCTCAAAGTATTTACATTTATATACAGGGAAGAGGGCACAACAAAACCTATTCCCCCTCAAGAGACTGAAAAGATTTGGCATGGGTCCTCAGATCCTCAAACGGTTCTACAGCTGCACCATCGAGCGCATCCTGACTGGTTGCCTCACTGCCTGGTACGGCAACTGCTCGGCCTCTGACCGTAAGGCACTACAGAGGGTAGTGCATACGGCCCAGTACATCATTGGGGCCAAGCTTCCTGCCATCCAGGAACTCTATACCAGGCGGTGTCAGAGGAAGGCCCTATAAAATTGTCAAAGACTCCAGCCACCCTAGTCATAGACTGTTCTCTCTGCTACCGCAAGGCAAGCGGTACCGGAGCACCAAGACTAGGTCCAAGAGGCTCCTAAATAGCTTCTACCCCCAAGCCATAAGACTCCTGAACAGCCAATCAAATGGCCACCCAGACTATTTGCATTGCCACCCCCCCCCCCCCCGGAATGCTGCTGCTGCTCTGTTATTAGTCACTTTAATAACTCTACCTACATGTACCTATTACTTAAATTACCTCAACACTGTTGTCCCCGCACATCGACTCTGTACCGGTACCCCCTGTATATAGCCTCCACATTAACTATGTACCAGTACCCCCTGTATATAGCCTCCACATTGACTCTGTACCGGTACCCCCTGTATATATAGCCTCCACACTGACTCTGTACTGTAACACCCTGTATATAGCCTCCACATTAACTCTGTACCGTAACACCCTGTATATAGCCTCCACATTAACTCTGTACCATAATACCCTGTATATAGCCTCCACATTAACTCTGTACCATAATACCCTGTATATAGCCTCCACATTAACTCTGTACCATAATACCCTGTATATAGCCCTGCTATATGCTGTTATTTACTGCTGCTCTTTAATCATGTTATTCTTATCACTTACTTTTTTGGGGGGTATTTTCTTAAAACTGCATTGTTGGTTAAGGACTTGTAAGTAAGCAATTCACTGTAAGGTCTACTACACCTATTGTATTCGGCGCATTAAACAAATCAAATTTGATTTTATTTAACCCCTGAGTGAATACTTCGAAGAAACATCTTTGACGGCGATTATAGCTGTGAGTCTTTCTGGGGAAGTCTCTAAGAGCTGTCCACACCTGGATTCAGCCACATTTTCCCATTGTTCTTTTCAAATTGGTTGTTGATAATCGCTAGACAACCATTTTCAGGTCTCGCCGTAGATTTTAGTAAAAACTGCAACTCGGCCACTCAGGAACATTCACTGTCTTCTTGATAAGCAACTCCAGTTTATATTTGGCCTTGTGTTATTGATTATTGTCCTGCTGAAATGTGAATTCATGTCCCAGTGTCTGGTGGAAAGCAGACTGATCCAGGTTTTCATCTTGGATTTTGCCTGTGCTTAGCTCCCGTCATGACTCTCCTGTGAGGATCCAAAAGGATCAGCTCTCTCTCTCCCGCAGAGGGAAAGAGGGATGGATGTTGGGGTTTTACAACACCTCACTCGATCGTAAACCATAGGCAGCAGACGATTCCTTTTGGTGCCTAGTTTGGGTGATCGGAGTGTCTGTGTGCCTTATGAAGAGTGTACAGCCCAAAACTACAACATCAAACAATGGTCACCAGGACAATATATTTCATCCTTCGAATGTTGATTAGATGGAACGTGGAAAATGGTCTATTTTGTGATGTCATTAAAAGTTAAATGAAGACATTATAACAAAAACATTGTAACTTGAAGGGCTTTCACAATGTGTATCATGTTTACATACTTTACGTTGTGTAGAAAATATCCAGGACAAAGAGTGTTTTTGTGACGATAAGATTGTATTTTGAGTTCTCTAATGAGATCATAGTAAATGTTGGTATCTTGCCTTGTAACCCAGGGAACCCAGAGAGCGTGTCAGCGTGACGTAAACACTCCTTTTTACCCGAGGGTATAAAGCGTTTGAGTTAAAAAGGAACATATCAGACTAGAATGACCACGCGCTGCAGCTGAGGTCTACAGTTAGTCACAACCCCAAAACGCGTGTCTGAAGACAAAGCAACCTCTTAACAATCAATGTTACGGTTGAGTTACTGTCTTAAGGACTGTATCTAAGCAGGACCATACGTTTATTCTCTTCAAAAGATTGTCCTCATCACCACTATGGGCTCATCGACACAGCTGATTAGCCTTCCTCAGGAGACCACTCTTCCAGAACGAGTGCAAGCAAACAGACAACTAAGAAGGACAGTGTGACATCTTGTGGACAATCAGAGACTTACACCCACATTTCTAATGAGTTAATTGTTACATGATTAATTGAATCGAGTATTAATTAAACGCAGTAGGTAATTATTCGATAAATAGCAGTCATCACCTTAATGATAGTCACGACACTATTTCATTAATTGTTTTCTCCTGAAAAACTCCCCAGTCCTTAATGATTACAATTTATCACTAGCCACAATATATTAAATAATGTTTACATACCCTACATTACTCATCTCATATGTATATACTGTACTCTATACCATCTACTGCATCTTGCCTATGCCGTTCTGTACCATCACTCATTTATATATTTTTATGTACATATTCGTATTCATTCCTTTACACTTGTGTGTATAAGATAGTTGTAAAATTGTTAGATTACTTGTTAGATATTACTGCACGATCAGAACTAGAAGCACAAGCATTTCGCTACACTCACATTAACATCTGCTAACCATGTGTATGTGACATATACATTAGATTTGAAGAGTGGTACTCAGTAATGTGTTGTATTGTCCAAACATAACACTTTGTATTCATTATTTTTTTTTTTTTGCAGTATTACTTTAGTGACTTGACGCAAAGCGTCCATCTTTTCACTCTGTCAATTAGGTTAGTATTGTGGAGTAACTACTATGTTGTTGGTCCATCCTCAGTTTTCTATCACAGCCATTCAACTGTTTTAAAGTCACCATTGGCCTCATGGTGAAATCAGAGGTGGGAAGAGTTATGTAAATTAGATATAAATATTTTTTCATTTTCAATATATTTGCAAAAATGTCTAAAAACATGTTTTCACTTTGTCATTAAATGTTATTGTTTGTAGATGGGTGAGAAAAACAATATTTGATCCATTTTGAATTCCGGTTGTAACAAGGGGTGGCTGGTATTCTAGTGGTTAGAGCGTTGGGCCATTAACCGAAAGGTTGCTAGATCAAAACCCTGAGCTGACAAGGTACAGATCTGTCATTCTGCCCTGAACAAGGCAGTTAACCCACTGTTCCTAGGCCGTCATCGTAAATAAGAATTCGTTCTTAACTGATTTGCCTAGTTAAATAAAGGTAAAATAAATAAAACAACAACATAATGTGAAATAAGTCAAGGGGTATGAACACTTTCTGAAGGCAGGGTACCTGGTAACTCCTAGCTGTGGATCATGTACAGACACAATAAGCAGGAAGGACATTCACTCTATTTGTCTTTTTGCTGATGCTGCAAATGCAACCTTTGTTTTGGGAGTGGCAGAATTCTCTGTGTGATGTAACAGGTTTTAATATAGCTCGGTGTAGTATTGTGATGTAACAGGTTTTAATATAGCTCGGTGTAGTATTGTGATGTAACAGGTTTTAATATAGCTCGGTGTAGTATTGTGATGTAACAGGTTTTAATATAGCTCGGTGTAGTATTGTGATGTAACAGGTTTTAATATAGCTCAGTGTAGTAGTGTGATGTAACAGGTTTTAATATAGCTCAGTGTAGTAGTGTGATGTAACAGGTTTTAATATAGCTCGGTGTAGTAGTGTGACGTAACAGGTTTTAATATAGCTCAGTGTAGTAGTGTGATGTAACAGGTTTTAATATAGCTCGGTGTAGTAGTGTGATGTAACAGGTTTTAATATAGCTCGCTGTAGTAGTGTGATGTAACAGGTTTTAATATAGCTCGGTGTAGTAGTGTGATGTAACAGGTTTTAATATAGCTCAGTGTAGTATTGTGATGTAACAGGTTTTAATATAGCTCAGTGTAGTAGTGTGATGTAACAGGTTTTAATATAGCTCGGTGTAGTAGTGTGATGTAACAGGTTTTAATATAGCTCGGTGTAGTAGTGTGATGTAACAGGTTTTAATATAGCTCGGTGTAGTAGTGTGAAGTAACAGGTTTTAATATAGCTCGGTGTAGTAGTGTGATGTAACAGGTTTTAATATAGCTCAGTGTAGTAGTGTGATGTAACAGGTTTTAATATAGCTCGGTGTAGTAGTGTGATGTAACAGGTTTTAATATAGCTCAGTGTAGTAGTGTGATGTAACAGGTTTTAATATAGCTCGGTGTAGTAGTGTGACGTAACAGGTTTTAATATAGCTCGGTGTAGTAGTGTGATGTAACAGGTTTTAATATAGCTCGGTGTAGTAGTGCTGTTCTACCTTCGGATGGCGACCGTCATGCCCTCAGCAGAGCTGGCACATGGACAGATCACTTCAGGACGTAGCCCACGTGCCTGGAACACGTTCAGGAAGGCGTCACACGAGGATATCGACCCTGCTCACAGACAAAGAAAATATCAGATCAGTCCTGAGGTGTGGAAACTAAGAGGTTTAGTGATACAGTACGTTATAGTGTCAAGACTTACAGAGCTCAGTAACAGTGTGTACTGGCAGTATGCACTGATTGTATAGTATGTACTGGCAGTGTGTACTGGTAGTATAGTATAGTACTGGCAGTATAGTATGCACTGGCAGTGTGTACTGGCAGTCTAGTATGTACTGGCAGTGTGTATTGGTAGTATAGTATGTACTGGCAGTGTGTATTGGTAGTATAGTATGTACTGGCAGTATAGTATGTACTGCCAGTGTGTATTGGTAGTGCAGTGTGTACTGGCAGTATGTACTGGCAGTATAGTATAGTACTGGCAGTATAGTATGTACTGGCAGTGTGTACTGGCAGTATAGTATATACTGGCAGTGTGTACTGGCAGTATAGTATAGTACTGGCAGTATAGTATATACTGGCAGTGTGTACTGGCAGTATAGTATAGTACTGGCAGTATAGTATAGTACTGGCAGTATAGTACTGGCAGTGTGTACTGGCAGTATAGTACGTACTGGCAGTGTGTACTGGCAGTATATTATTTACTGGCAGTATAGTGTGTACTGGCAGGAGAGTACGTATTGGCAGTATGTGTTGTGTACAGTACTGTGTACAGTATATGTAATATGTTGTAGTGTTTAGACTTACAGGGGTTAGCTCCATCAGTTACAATGAGCATCCTCAGAGAGCTCAGGCTGATGTCTCTCTGGTCTCTCTGGGCCAACAGGGACCAGTGCATATCTCTGGACTTCACCACAGCTACGCGTGCTACAGAGACACAGTGTTTAGCCAATCACAGCCAGCCTCACACAGCGCTCAGCCAATCACAGCAGGATAGACAATAAGAGAAGACTCACTCACTGACCATAGTGACTCAGAAGACAGACACTGTCTAAACACATCACACACACACACTGACCAGAACCTGGACCCCCCCTCATCTAGGTAAGTGTGAACCTGGACCCCTCCTCATCTAGGTAAGTGTAGACCTGGACCCCTCCTCATCTTTGTAAGTGTGGACGTGGACCTGGACCCCTCCTCATCTAGGTAAGTGTGAACCTGGACCCCTCCTCATCTAGGTAAGTGTGAACCTGGACCCCTCCTCATCTAGGTAAGTGTGGACCTGGACCCTCCTCACCTTTGTAAGTGTGGACCTGGACCCCTCCTCACCTTTGTAAGTGTGAACCTGGACCCCTCCTCACCTTTGTAAGTGTGGACGTGGACCTGGACCCCTCCTCATCTAGGTAAGTGTGAACCTGGACCCCTCCTCACCTTTGTAAGTGTGGACGTGGACCTGGACCCCTCCTCATCTAGGTAAGTGTGAACCTGGACCCCTCCTCACCTTTGTAAGTGCGGACCTGGGCCCCTCCTCACCTTTGTAAGTGTGGACCTGGACCCCTCCTCACCTTTGTAAGTGTGAACCTGGACCCCTCCTCACCTTTGTAAGTGTGAAACTGGACCCCTCCTCATATAGGTAAGTGTGGACCTGGGCCCCTCCTCACCTTTGTAAGTGTGGACCTGGGCCCCTCCTCACCTTTGTAAGTGTGAACCTGGACCCCTCCTCACCTTTGTAAGTGTGAACCTGGACTCCTCCTCATATAGGTAAGTGTGGACCTGGATCCCTCCTCACCTTTGTAAGTGTGGACCTGGACCCCTCCTCACCTTTGTAAGTGTGGACCTTCTGAATCCAGGAGAGAGGGTTGACCTTCATCAGAGAGTAAGGGATGCTGATCACGTGCATCCTGGTCATCACACTCTGCCAGGCAGCAGCAACAACATGGTGGTGGTGAACATAGGGACAGCATTTACCGGGGTTGGTCTCTGCAGTGTCCATGACACACCATGTCAGGAGAACACTGACAATGCAAGTCATGTCACACATTTTAGTCTGAACAGTACCTGCTAGCATTTCAAACCCAGGCATGTACGTGTGTGTGTGTGTGTGTGTGTGTGTGTGTGTGTAGTGGTTGAAAAAGTACCCAACAGTCATACTTGAGTAAAAGTAAAGAGAAATGAATAGAAAATGACAAGTAAAAGTGAGTCACCCACTAAATTACTACTTGAGTAAGTCACCCACTAAATTACTACTTGAGTAAAAGTCACCCACTAAATTACTACTTGAGTAAAAGTCACCCACTAAATTACTAATTGAGTAAAAGTCACCCACTAAATTACTACTTGAGTAAAAGTCACCCACTAAATTACTACTTGAGTAAAAGTCACCCACTAAATTACTACTTGAGTAATAGTCACCCACTAAATTGCTACTTGAGTAAAAGTCACCCACTAAATTACTACTTGAGTAAAAGTCACCCACTAAATTACTACTTGAGTAAAAGTCACCCACTAAATTACTACTTGAGTAAAAGTCACCCACTAAATTACTACTTGAGTAATAGTCACCCACTAAATTACTACTTGAGTAAAAGTCACCCACTAAATTACTACTTGAGTAAAAGTCACCCACTAAATTACTAATTGAGTAAAAGTCACCCACTAAATTACTACTTGAGTAAAAGTCACCCACTAAATTACTACTTGAGTAAAAGTCACCCACTAAATTACTACTTGAGTAATAGTCACCCACTAAATTGCTACTTGAGTAAAAGTCACCCACTAAATTACTACTTGAGTAAAAGTCACCCACTAAATTACTACTTGAGTAAAAGTCACCCACTAAATTACTACTTGAGTAAGTCACCCAGTAAATTACTACTTGAGTAAAAATCTAAAAGTATTTGGTTTTAAATATACTTAAGGATCAAAAGTAAATGTATGAGTATAAATCATTTAAAATTTGTTCTATTACGCAAACCAGACGGCACCATTATCCTGTTTTTAAAATGTACGGATAGCCAGGGGCACATTCCAACACTTAGGCACCTTTACAAATGAATAATGTGTTTAGTGAGTCCACCAGATCAGAGGCAGTAGGGATGACAAGGGATGTTCTCTTGATAAGTGTGTGAATTTGACAATTTTCCTGTCCTGCTAAGCATTCAAAATGTAACGAGTACTTTTGGGTGTCATGGAAAATGTATGGAGTAAAAAGTACATTATTTTCTTTGGGAATGTACAAATATATTTAGTATAGTAAAGTACAGATAGCCCAAAACACTACTTAAGTAGTACATTAGTGTTTTTACTGAAGTAGTTTACACCGCTATGTATAATGAGCGTACGAAGAGCAACTCACGGTGAGAACCCCATGCCACAAGCCTGCATCTCTCTTGAAGTCCAGGACGTTGCAAATGGTCTCAGCTGAAACAGAAACAATTAGTCACATATTAAATACAATATTAAAACTTCTCGGTTTCCCTTCCTCACTGGCCACATAAAGCCTGAATGATATGAAATACTAAATCCCCTCCGGAATAGAGAACTACAGTGTGACCTTGATTTGGTTCTGAATTACATTTTCATCAAAATGTGTTTTTTTAAGAAAAGCCTTCTGGAACATGTGAACTTTCATGTACCTCAATAACAAACTTGCCTTCCATCCATAAATACAAATAAAATTGTGATATTACAAGCCTAGTTGGTTTAGCCACAGAAAAAGTCAGGAACCTTCCCGCTAGCCATGATTGGCTGAGATAATGGATGGGCTGGACATGCCGGGAGATGAGTTTGGATTGGTCTACCATGTAGCATGCTTCTGTCTATAACGTGAGCTGTTCAGTAAGTCTTGACAGTTCATTGTACCACACCGCTTTTGAAAGATATAACATTAGCCATCAGAACTACAAAGGTTTTGGTACTTTTCTCAACAACATTGATGCCCTGAATTTAGCGGGCGCCATCAACAGATCAGTTGGAACAAGTGATGGTCTACTTTCTGCACACGCCACGGTCAGTGTGAACCAGAGTGACTTGACAACGCTGGCCAAACAAGCTGTAGCTACAAACAAAACAGAGTTAAATTGATCCAGTCTGTTGTGAAGAGTTCATTCAAGCTACATTTTCAGATATTAGTTCGTAATTTTGTCAAAATCAAAAGTAAGTCAGTATCTGGTGTGGTCACCAGCTGCATTAACTACTGCAGTGTATCTCCTCCTAATGGACTGCACCAGGTTTGCCAGTTCTTGCTTGAGATGTTACCCCACTCTTCCACCAAGGCACCTGCAAGTTCCCGGACATTTCTGGGGGGAATGGACCTAGCCCTCACCCTCCGATCCAACAGGTCACAGACGTGCTCAATGGGATTGAGTTCCGGGCTCTTCGCTGACCATGGCAAAACACTGACAATTCCGAGCACTGTTTGCCAGTCCTGTCCGGTCCAGCGACGATGGGTTTGTGCCCATAGACAACGTTGTTGCCGGTGATGTCTGGTGAAGACCTGCCTACAACAGGCCTACAAGCCCTCAGTCCAGCCTCTCTCAGCCTATTGCGGACAGTCTGAGCACTGATGGAGGGATTGTATTTGCCATCTACTGTATTTCATCAACATGTCTACATGTCTAGATAATAGCGACCCACCCACTAGATGTGGCTGGGGGGTGGTTCTAGAATTTCCTTCACATGGCATCAATTTAAAACAAGTGTGTCGAGCAAGCACCATCTAATAATGATAAAATATTTTTGTTTTTGATACTGCTACTACGCAAGTAACCACTTCACTGTACCGTTTACACCTTCTGTCCTGTGCATGTGACAAATAAACTGAGGTTTTATTTGATATATCGACTGGTTCTCACATGTGACTCCTTAAAGAGATGGGTGGGGCTAAGGCTTGAGCGGGTGTGAACGATGCTGAATGGGTGTAGACAAAGCCGAGCTCTCCAGTAGGTACCAAAACATTCAAGGGCCATTTTCTCAAAAGTGGGGTTACAAGTTTATCAACTTTCAAAGCAGAATTACTTTCCCATTGTTCCTCAACTGCAGTGTACTGTATGATATACCATTTCCGAGTCTCTACTTTTATCCAACGTAAAAAACACAATTTAAAATTTTGCTGCATAAGACTGAACCGAGGCGGTTGTTCCAAAATAGCAAAGTTGGGATGGAACTCGTAAGATGTCGACATCTCTACAGTCTCGGGAGTATTCCGATACAGAGAGACAGAGTTATCTATCCAGGGTGGAACTGGGACAAAGAGACGATGGAGGAGAGGATAGGTAGAGAGGGGGAGGGAGACGGATGATGATGGACGGACGGAGGGAAGAGAGGATGGACAGATGGACGGAGGGAAGAGAGGATGGACAGATGGACAGAGGGAAGAGAGGATGGACAGAGGGAAGAGAGGATGGACGGATGGATGGACGGAGGGAAGAGAGGATGGACAGATGGACGGAGGGAAGAGAGGATGGACGGAGGGAAGAGAGGATGACAGATGGACGGAGGGAAGAGAGGATGACAGATGGACGGAGGGAAGAGAGGTTGGACGGAGGGAAGAGAGGATGGACGGAGGGAAGAGAGGATGGACAGATGGACAGAGGGAAGAGAGGATGGACGGAGGGAAGAGAGGATGGACGGAGGGACAGAGGGAAGAGAGGATGGACGGAGGGACAGAGGGAAGAGAGGATGGACGGAGGGAAGAGAGGATGGACGGAGGGAAGAGAGGATGGACGGAGGGAAGAGAGGATGGACGGAGGGAAGAGAGGATGGACGGAGGGAAGAGAGGATGGCCGGAGGGAAGAGAGGATGGACGGAGGGAAGAGAGGATGGACGGAGGGAAGAGAGGATGGCCGGAGGGAAGAGAGGATGGCCGGAGGGAAGAGAGGATGGCCGGAGGGAAGAGAGGATGGCCGGAGGGAAGAGGGGATGGCCGGAGGGAAGAGGGGATGGCCGGAGGGAAGAGGGGATGGCCGGAGGGAAGAGGGGATGGCCGGAGCGAAGAGAGGATGGACAGATGGACGGAGGGAAGAGAGGATGGACAGATGGACGGAGGGAAGAGAGGATGGCCGGAGGGAAGAGAGGATGGCCGGAGGGAAGAGAGGATGGCCGGAGGGAAGAGAGGATGGCCGGAGGGAAGAGAGGATGGCCGGAGGGAGAGAGGATGGACGGAGGGAAGAGAGGATGGACGGAGGGAAGAGAGGATGGACGGAGGGAAGAGAGGATGGACGGAGGGAAGAGAGGATGGACGGAGGGACGGAGGGAAGAGAGGATGGACTGAGAGAAGAGAGGATGGACGGAGGGAAGAGAGGATGGACGGAGGGAAGAGAGGATGGCCGGAGGGAAGAGAGGATGGACGGAGGGAAGTGAGGATGACAGATGGACGGAGGGAAGAGAGGATGACAGATGGACGGAGGGAAGAGAGGATGACAGATGGACGGAGGGAAGAGAGGATGACAGATGGACGGAGGGAAGAGAGGATGGACGGAGGGAAGAGAGGATGGACAGATGGACGGAGGGAAGAGAGGATGGACAGATGGACGGAGGGAAGAGAGGATGGACAGATGGACGGAGCCCCTCCCCCTGCCTATCACACCAAGCCACTCCCCCTGCCTCTCACACCAAGCCCCTCCCCCTGCCTCTCACACCAAGCCCCTCCCCCTGCCTCTCACACCTAGCCCCTCCCCCTGCCTCTCACACCTAGCCCCTCCCCCTGCCTCTCACACCAAGGCCCTCCCCCTGCCTCTCACGCCAAGCCCCTCCCCCTGCCTCTCACGCCAAGCCCCTCCCCTTGCCTCTCACGCCAAGCCCCTCCCACCTCCTTTCACGCCAAGCCCCTCCCCCTGCCTCTCACGCCAAGCCCCTCCCCCTGCCTCTCACGCCAAGCCCCTCCCCCTGTCTCTCACACCAAGCCCCTCCCCCTGTCTCTCACACCAAGCCCCTCCTCCTGTTTCTCACACCATCAAAATTGAGCGTTCACATCTTCCTCTCTGACAAGTGGTTTCAATTCGTTATTTGCATTTGAGGTTTGGTCTAACAGAATGGGTCATATGGACACCGAAGTTAACTTTTCTAACGATACCCATTTTATGTCTCAACTCCTCACATTGTGCGCAGAGCAGGCACTACTAAAACAAGAGGATCAATGAACATTGTTTCTGGAAAATGAACGGTCAAATATTTGCTCGTGGCATTAGGGCACCACGTAAAGACCATTATACTAGCTGTCTAGTCTGTTTTATAAATGTGCAATAAGCATAAAACACAATTATATAAGGAACTGGCAACTCGTTCTCATTCTGAGAAATAAGGTAGGCCACTTGATTTTCAACATGAACAAAGTGGACAGGCTTTTCAAACAGTTGGAGACGGACAGAAGAGTGCTCATAACAATTCAACTGTTATACCTTGTTAGCTAGCAAATAGATCCAAGCTGCCTAAACCTGAAATAGAAAGATTAGCTGGCTACTCACTAGCACGTGGGCTTGAGAGGTTGCTGATGAGACCTGTGTTCATGTTCTTTCGCCTAATGCCTGCTCCAATAAGTTAGAATTATTAGTGAAAGTGCAGTATGCATGGCTGTAGTTACATTTGTAACAAAAAAAAGGGTATTTTCACAGACTTGAAATCCAGATCAAATCAAAATCAAAATTTGTCCCATGCGCCGACAACAATCATACAGTGAACTGCTGACTTACAACCAACAATGCAGTTAAAAACAACAACAAATAATTAAAGAGCAGCAGTAAAATAACAATAGCGAAACTATATCCAGGGAGTACCGGTACAGAGTCAATGTGGAGGCTATATACAGGGAGTACCGGTACAGAGTCAATGTGGAGGCTATATACAGGGGGTACCGGTACAGAGTCAATGTGGAGGCTATATACAGGGGGTACCGGTACAGAGTCAATGTGGAGGCTATATACAGGGGGTACCGGTACAGAGTCAATGTGGAGGCTATATACAGGGAGTACCGGTACAGAGTCAATGTGGAGGCTATATACAGGGGGTACCGGTACAGAGTCAATGTGGAGGCTATATACAGGGGGTACCGGTACAGAGTCAATGTGGAGGCTATATACAGGGGGTACCGGTACAGAGTCAATGTGGAGGCTATATACAGGGGGTACCGGTACAGAGTCAATGTGGAGGCTATATACAGGGGGTACCGGTACAGAGTCAATGTGGAGGCTATATACAGGGGGTACCGGTACAGAGTCAATGTGGAGGCTATATACAGGGGGTACCGGTACAGAGTCAATGTGGAGGCTATATACAGGGGGTACCGGTACAGAGTCAATGTGGAGGCTATATACAGGGGGTACCGGTACAGAGTCAATGTGGAGGCTATATACAGGGGGTACCGGTACAGAGTCAATGTGGAGGCTATATACAGGGAGTACCGGTACAGAGTCAATGTGGAGGCTATATACAGGGGGTACCGGTACAGAGTCAATGTGGAGGCTATATACAGGGGGTACCGGTACAGAGTCAATGTGGAGGCTATATACAGGGGGTACCGGTACAGAGTCAATGTGGAGGCTATATACAGGGGGTACCGGTACAGAGTCAATGTGGAGGCTATATACAGGGGGTACCGGTACAGAGTCAATGTGGAGGCTATATACAGGGAGTACCGGTACAGAGTCAATGTGGAGGCTATATACAGGGGGTACCGGTACAGAGTCAATGTGGAGGCTATATACAGGGAGTACCGGTACAGAGTCAATGTGGAGGCTATATACAGGGTGTTACGGTACAGAGTCAATGTGGAGGCTATATACAGGGGGTACCGGTACAGAGTCAATGTGGAGGCTATATACAGGGAGTACCGGTACAGAGTCAATGTGGAGGCTATATACAGGGTGTTACGGTACAGAGTCAATGTGGAGGCTATATACAGGGGGTACCGGTACAGAGTCAATGTGGAGGCTATATACAGGGGGTACTGGTACAGAGTCAATGTGGAGGCTATATACAGGGGGTACCGGTACAGAGTCAATGTGGAGGCTATATACAGGGGGTACCGGTACAGAGTCAATGTGGAGGCTATATACAGGGGGTACCGGTACAGAGTCAATGTGGAGGCTATATACAGGGGGTACCGGTACAGAGTCAATGTGGAGGCTATATACAGGGAGTACCGGTACAGAGTCAATGTGGAGGCTATATACAGGGGGTACCGGTACAGAGTCAATGTGGAGGCTATATACAGGGGGTACCGGTACAGAGTCAATGTGGAGGCTATATACAGGGGGTACCGGTACAGAGTCAATGTGGAGGCTATATACAGGGGGTACCGGTACAGAGTCAATGTGGAGGCTATATACAGGGGGTACCGGTACAGAGTCAATGTGGAGGCTATATACAGGGGGTACCGGTACAGAGTCAATGTGGAGGCTATATACAGGGGGTACCGGTACAGAGTCAATGTGGAGGCTATATACAGGGGGTACCGGTACAGAGTCAATGTGGAGGCTATATACAGGGGGTACCGGTACAGAGTCAATGTGGAGGCTATATACAGGGGGTACCGGTACAGAGTCAATGTGGAGGCTATATACAGGGAGTACCGGTACAGAGTCAATGTGGAGGCTATATACAGGGGGTACCGGTACAGAGTCAATGTGGAGGCTATATACAGGGGGTACCGGTACAGAGTCAATGTGGAGGCTATATACAGGGGGTACCGGTACAGAGTCAATGTGGAGGCTATATACAGGGGGTACCGGTACAGAGTCAATGTGGAGGCTATATACAGGGGGTACCGGTACAGAGTCAATGTGGAGGCTATATACAGGGAGTACCGGTACAGAGTCAATGTGGAGGCTATATACAGGGGGTACCGGTACAGAGTCAATGTGGAGGCTATATACAGGGAGTACCGGTACAGAGTCAATGTGGAGGCTATATACAGGGTGTTACGGTACAGAGTCAATGTGGAGGCTATATACAGGGGGTACCGGTACAGAGTCAATGTGGAGGCTATATACAGGGAGTACCGGTACAGAGTCAATGTGGAGGCTATATACAGGGTGTTACGGTACAGAGTCAATGTGGAGGCTATATACAGGGGGTACCGGTACAGAGTCAATGTGGAGGCTATATACAGGGGGTACTGGTACAGAGTCAATGTGAAGGCTATATACAGGGGGTACCGGTACAGAGTCAATGTGGAGGCTATATACAGGGGGTACCGGTACAGAGTCAATGTGGAGGCTATACACAGGGAGTACCGGTACAGAGTCAATGTGGAGGCTATATACAGGGGGTACCGGTACAGAGTCAATGTGGAGGCTATATACAGGGAGTACCGGTACAGAGTCAATGTGGAGGCTATATACAGGGGGTACCGGTACAGAGTCAATGTGGAGGCTATATACAGGGAGTACCGGTACAGAGTCAATGTGGAGGCTATATACAGGGGGTACCGGTACAGAGTCAATGTGGAGGCTATATACAGGGGGTACCGGTACAGAGTCAATGTGGAGGCTATAAACAGGGGGTACCGGTACAGAGTCAATGTGGAGGCTATATACAGGGTGTTACAGTACAGAGTCAATGTGGAGGCTATATACAGGGGGTACCGGTACAGAGTCAATGTGGAGGCTATATACAGGGTGTTACAGTACAGAGTCAATGTGAAGGCTATATACAGGGGGTACCGGTACAGAGTCAATGTGGAGGCTATATACAGGGTGTTACAGTACAGAGTCAATGTGAAGGCTATATACAGGGGGTACCGGTACAGAGTCAATGTGGAGGCTATATACAGGGGGTACCGGTACAGAGTCAATGTGGAGGCTATATACAGGGAGTACCGGTACAGAGTCAATGTGGAGGCTATATACAGGGGGTACCGGCACAGAGTCAATGTGGAGGCTATATACAGGGGGTACCGGTACAGAGTCAATGTGGAGGCTATATACAGGGAGTACCGGTACAGAGTCAATGTGGAGGCTATATACAGGGGGTACCGGTACAGAGTCAATGTGGAGGCTATATACAGGGAGTACCGGTACAGAGTCAATGTGGAGGCTATATACAGGGGGTACCGGTACAGAGTCAATGTGGAGGCTATATACAGGGGGTACCGGTACAGAGTCAATGTGGAGGCTATAAACAGGGGGTACCGGTACAGAGTCAATGTGGAGGCTATATACAGGGAGTACCGGTACAGAGTCAATGTGGAGGCTATATACAGGGTGTCCCGGTAAAGAGTCAATGTGGAGGCTATATACAGGGGGTACCGGTACAGAGTCAATGTGGAGGCTATATACAGGGGGTACCGGCACAGAGTCAATGTGGAGGCTATATACAGGGGGTACCGGCACAGAGTCAATGTGGAGGCTATATACAGGGGGTACCGGTACAGAGTCAATGTGGAGGCTATATACAGGGAGTACCGGTACAGAGTCAATGTGGAGGCTATATACAGGGTGTCCCGGTAAAGAGTCAATGTGGAGGCTATATACAGGGGGTACCGGTACAGAGTCAATGTGGAGGCTATATACAGGGTGTCCCGGTAAAGAGTCAATGTGGAGGCTATATACAGGGAGTACCGGTAAAGAGTCAATGTGGAGGCTATATACAGGGGGTACCGGTACAGAGTCAATGTGGAGGCTATATACAGGGGGTACCGGTACATAGTCAATGTGGAGGCTATATACAGGGAGTACCGGTACAGAGTCAATGTGGAGGCTATATACAGGGGGTACCGGTACAGAGTCAATGTGGAGGCTATATACAGGGTGTCCCGGTAAAGAGTCAATGTGGAGGCTATATACAGGGAGTACCGGTAAAGAGTCAATGTGGAGGCTATATACAGGGTGTCCCGGTAAAGAGTCAATGTGGAGACTATATACAGGGGGTACCGGTACCGAGTCAATGTGGAGGCTATATACAGGGGGTACCGGCACAGAGTCAATGTGGAGGCTATATACAGGGGGTACCGGTACAGAGTCAATGTGGAGGCTATATACAGGGAGTACCGGTACAGAGTCAATGTGGAGGCTATATACAGGGTGTCCCGGTAAAGAGTCAATGTGGAGGCTATATACAGGGGGTACCGGTACAGAGTCAATGTGGAGGCTATATACAGGGTGTCCCGGTAAAGAGTCAATGTGGAGGCTATATACAGGGAGTACCGGTAAAGAGTCAATGTGGAGGCTATATACAGGGTGTCCCGGTAAAGAGTCAATGTGGAGACTATATACAGGGGGTACCGGTACCGAGTCAATGTGGAGGCTATATACAGGGAGTACCGGTACAGAGTTAATGTGGAGGCTATATACAGGGGGTACCGGTACAGAGTCAATGTGGAGGCTATATACAGGGGGTACCGGTACATAGTCAATGTGGAGGCTATATACAGGGGGTACCGGTACAGAGTCAATGCGCGGGGGCACCGGTTAGCCGAGGTAATTGAGGTAATATGTACATGTAGGTAGAGTATACAATTGCAAAAAAAGCATGTTTAATTATTTTCATGAAATTCTTTAATTATTAGTGGGCTTTATGTTTGTGGAAGGCTCATATTCAGCCTAGGAATAACTTGAAAAGCCCTGAATTCATTAGATTATTACTGAAATGCAGTGTATTTGACCTTTAACTGTACTACTCAGCTTATTTTGAGAAAACATTTTAAAAAAGGGAGGAGATAAAGAGGGAGGAGGCAGAGAGAGAGAAGAGGGAGGGAGAAGAGAGGAAAGATGGGAGGAGAGAACGTGAGAGGGAGGAGAGGAGAGAGAGGGAGGGAGGAGAGAGGAAAGACGGGAGGAGAGAACGTGAGAGGGAGGAGAGGAGAGAGAGGGAGGAGAGAACGCGAGAGGGAGGAGAGGAGAGAGAGGGAGGGAGGAGAGAGGAAAGACGGGAGGAGAGAACGTGAGAGGGAGGAGAGGAGAGAGAGGGAGGGAGGAGAGGAGAGAGAGGGAAGGAGCAGAATAGAGATAGTGGGAGGGAGGAGGGGAGGGATGAGAGGAGAGATAGCGGGAGGGAGGAGAGGGGAGAGGGGAGAAAGAGGGAGGAAGGAGAGCGGGAGGGGAGGAGCCGAGAGACAGAGGGAGGGGACCAGACTGATGAGGAGAGAGAGGAGAGACAACGGGAGGGGAGGAGAGACAACTGGAGGGGAGGAGAGAGCGGGAGGGGAGGGGGGTGGCGAGGAGGGACAGAGGGAGGGAGGAGAGAGGGAGGAGAGAGAGGTGAGACAAAGGAAGGGAGGAGAAACGGAAGGAGGGAGGAGAGAAGGGAGGAGAGACGGAAGGAGGGAGGAGAGACGAGGGAGGAGAGGAGAGGAGAGACGGAAGGAGGGAGGAGAGACGAGGGAGGAGAGAGGAGAGACGGAAGGAGAGAGGGAAGGAGGGAGGAGAGACGGAAGGAGGGAGGAGAGGAGAGAAGGTGCTTCTACACCTGCATTGCTTGCTGTTTGGAGTTTTAGGCTGGGTTTCTGTACAGCACTTTGAGACATCAGCTGATGTAAGAAGGGCTTTATAAATACATTTGATTTGATGATAGAGGAGAGAAGAGGGATGGAAAGAGAGAGAGGGAGAGGAGAGGAAAGGAGATAGGAAGGAAAGGAGAGAGGGAGCAGAGGAGAGAGAGGGAAGGGAGGGATGGCTAGAGGGACGAGAGGGAGGGAGGGAGAGGGGAGGAGAGAGGGAGGTGAGACAAAGGAAGGGAAACGAGATAGCGGGAATGAGGTGAGGAGAGACAGGAGGGAGGGAGGAGAGAGTGGGGGGGAACAACAGAGGGAGGGAGGAAGGAGAGGAGAGAGAAGGGAGGAGAGGAGATAGAGGAGGAAGGAGAGGAGAGGAGATACAGCTGAGGGAGGAGAGGCGATACAGCTGAGGGAGGAGAGGCGATACAGCTGAGGGAGGAGAGGCGATACAGCTGAGGGAGGAGAGGCGATACAGCTGAGGGAGGAGAGGCGATACAGCTGAGGGAGGAGAGGCGATACAGAGAGAGGAGAGGCGATACAGAGAGAGGAGAGGCGATACAGAGTGAGGGAGAGGCGATATAGAGGGAGGAGAGGCGATACAGAGGGAGGAGAGGTGATACAGAGGGAGGAGAGGCGATATAGAGGGAGGAGAGAGGAGGGAGGAGAGAGGAGACAGGAGGGAGCAGATATATGGAGGAGCGAGGAGAGAGAGGGGGGGAGGAGATCGATGAGGAGACAGGAAGAGATATAGAGAAGCAAGAAGAGAGAGAAAGGGGAGGAGATTGAGTAGGAGACAGAGGGAGGAGATATAGAAGAGCGAGGAGAAAGAGGAGGAGATAAAGAGGGGGAGGAGAGAAGACAGAGGGGGGAGTAGATAGGAGAAGATATAGAGGAGGGAGGAGAGAATGAAGGGGGAGGAGATAGAAGATATAGAGGAGGGAGGAGAGAGTGATGGGGGAGGAGATAGGAGAAGATATAGAGGAGGGAGGAGAGGAGAGAATGAGGGGGGAGGAGATGAGAGCCAGAGTGGGGAGGAGATAGGAGGGAGGAGAGGCAGAGGGAGGAGATAGAGGAGCGAGGAGAGAGAGCAGAGAGGAGTTGAGAGAGAGGGAGGGAGGAGAGGGATGAAGGAGAAAAGGAAGAGAGGAGGGAGGGAGCGGGAGGGAGGGAGGGAGGGAGGAGGGAAGAGAAAGGAGAGAGGTAGGAGAACAGCAAAAAGCCTGGGGGGAGAGGCGGTCTTGCATTCCTCCTCAACGGGGGACTGACCTAGACCTTGTAACACAGAGACTCACCCTCAGTGTATCCACAGGCCTGTGTGAGGGCGTGACAGTGGGCTAGCATGGCTGGATGAGAGACAGTTATACCCATTGTGCTCCCCTCCTTACTGGTCTTGTACTGCAGAAAACAACACTATACAGTTAGATTTACAGTGGGGCAAAAAAACTATTTAGTCAGCCACCAATTGTGCAAGTTCTCCCACTTAAAAAGATGAGAGGCCTGTAATTTTCAACATTGCCAACAAAGAGTATATAACAAAGTATTTAGATAAACTTTTGTTATTGACCAAAAATCATACAATGTGATTTTCAGGATTTTTTTTCTAATTTTGTCTGTCATAGTTGAAGTGTACCTACAGTGCCTTGCGAAAGTATTCGGACCCCTTGAACTTTGCGACCTTTTGCCACATTTCAGGCTTCAAACATAAAGATATAAAACAGTTTTTTTTTTTTGTGAAGAATCAACAACAAGTGGGACACAATCATGAAGTGGAATGACATTTATTGGCATTTATTGACATTTAACAAATCAAAAACTAAAAAATTGGGCGTGCAAAGTTATTCAGCCCCCTTAAGTTAATACTTTGTAGCGCCACCTTTTGCTGCGATTACAGCTGTAAGTCGCTTGGGGTATGTCTCTATCAGTTTTGCACATCGAGAGACTGACATTTTTTCCCATTCCTCCTTGCAAAACAGCTCGAGCTCAGTGAGGTTGGATGGAGAGCATTTGTGAACAGCAGTTTTCAGTTCTTTCCACAGATTCTCGATTGGATTCAGGTCTGGACTTTGACTTGGCCATTCTAACACCTGGATATGTTTATTTTTGAACCATTCCATTGTAGATTTTGCTTTATGTTTTGGATCATTGTCTTGTTGGAAGACAAATCTCCGTCCCAGTCTCAGGTCTTTTGCAGACTCCATCAGGTTTTCTTCCAGAATGGTCCTGTATTTGGCTCCATCCATCTTCCCATCAATTTTAACCATCTTCCCTGTCCCTGCTGAAGAAAAGCAGGCCCAAACCATGATGCTGCCACCACCATGTTTGACAGTGGGGATGGTGTGTTCAGCTGTGTTGCTTTTACGCCAAACATAACGTTTTGCATTGTTGCCAAAAAGTTCAATTTTGGTTTCATCTGACCAGAGCACCTTCTTCCACATGTTTGGTGTGTCTCCCAGGTGGCTTGTGGCAAACTTTAAACTACACTTTTTATGGATATCTTTAAGAAATGGCTTTCTTCTTGCCACTCTTCCATAAAGGCCAGATTTGTGCAATATACGACTGATTGTTGTCCTATGGACAGAGTCTCCCACCTCAGCTGTAGATCTCTGCAGTTCATCCAAAGTGATCATGGGCCTCTTGGCTGCATCTCTGATCAGTCTTCTCCTTGTATGAGCTGAAAGTTTAGAGGGACGGCCAGGTCTTGGTAGATTTGCAGTGGTCTGATACTCCTTCCATTTCAATATTATCGCTTGCACAGTGCTCCTTGGGATGTTTAAAGCTTGGGAAATCTTTTTGTATCCAAATCCAGCTTTAAACTTCTTCACAACAGTATCTCGGACCTGCCTGGTGTGTTCCTTGTTCTTCATGATGCTCTCTGCGCTTTTAACGGACCTCTGAGACTATCACAATGCAGGTGCATTTATACGGAGACTTGATTACACACTGGTGGATTGTATTTATCATCATTAGTCATTTAGGTCAACATTGGATCATTCAGAGATCCTCACTGAACTTCTGGAGAGAGTTTGCTGCACTGAAAGTAAAGGGGCTGAATAATTTTGCACGCCCAATTTTTCAGTTTTTGATTTGTTAAAAAAGTTTGAAATATCCAATAAATGTCGTTCCACTTCATGATTGTGTCCCACTTGTTGTTGATTCTTCACAAAAAAATACAGTTTTATATCTTTATGTTTGAAGCCTGAAATGTGGCAAAAGGTCGCAAAGTTCAAGGGGGCCGAATACTTTCGCAAGGCACTGTATGATGAAAATTACAGAACTTGCACAATTGGTGGCTGACTAAATACGTTTTTTTTGCCCCACTGTACATCTAGTTTACCCACTATTAATGACAGTAATAAACATTTACATCACGTTTACCCACTATTAAAGACAGTATTAAACAACATTTACATCTAGTTTACCCACTATTAAAGACAGTATTAATCATACAGTTAGATTTACATCTAAACTCAGCAAAAAAAGAAACGTCCTCTCAATGTCAACTGTGTTATTTTCAGCAAACTTAACATGTGTAAATATTTGTATGAACATAACAAGATTCAACAACTGAGACAAACTGAACAAGTTCAACAGATATGTGACTAACAGAAATTGAATAATGTGTCCCTGAACAAAGGGGGAGTCAAAAGCAAAAGTAACAGTCAGTATCTGATGTGGCCACCAGCTGCATTAACTACTGCAGTGCATCTCCTCCTCATGGACTGCACCAGATTTGCCAGGTCTTGCTGTGAGATGTTACCCCACTCTTCCACCAAGGCACCTGTAAGTTCCCGGACATTTCTGGGGGGAATGGCCCTAGCCCTCACCCTCCGATCCAACAGGTCACAGACGTGCTAAATGGGATTGAGATCCGGGCTCTTTGCTGGCCATGGCAGAACACTGACATTCCTGTCTTGCAGGGAATCACTCACAGAACGAGCAGTATGGCTGGTGGCATTGTCATGCTGGAGGGTCGTGTCAGGATGAGCCTGCAGGAAGGGTACCACATGAGGGAGGAGGATGTCTTCCCTGTAACGCACAGCGTTAAGATTGCCTGCAATAACAACAAGCTTAGTCCGATGATGCTGTGACACATTGCGCCAGCCCATGACGGACCCTCCACCTCCAAATCGATCTCGCTCCAGAGTACAGGCCTCGGTGTAACGCTCATTCCTTCAACAATAAACGCAAATTCGAC